>NW_024529934.1:0-17095 GCF_017590135.1 Pyrgilauda ruficollis
TGCCGTCCCTGCTAAAGCTGCTGGCAACATCATTGGGAAAGAATCTTTAAGCCCTCAGGACCTGGCTCTGCCAGGTGTATTTTCTTTACAGTTTCATGGCATTGCTCTGTTGTTTTTCTTTTCTCTTTCTTTGCTTTGCTCCCCATATCTCCCCAGGTCAGCCTAGTGGAGACATGTTGTCTTCCCTCCCTCTTTCGGACGGGCTGATGGACACCCTGCAGAAGCTCCACTGCATCTTTGTGGATACTACTGGTGCTCTCTGTCTGCCACCTCTTTTTCTTTTTCTGACTCATTAAATTCATTGCACAACTAAACCTTGTCCTCTGAGTCATCCTTCTTTCCACAGAAAGTCTTCCAGTTTGCTCAGGATAAAAGGTGGAGAAGCAGAGGGTGAGAGTCCCTGTAGTGAATTTTACTTTGTGTCTTTTTGCCTTGGAGTTGAAGAAAACATAACTGGGTACTGCACAGTCAATGGCCATCAGGAACAGCGAGGCTCCAAAGGGTAGCAGGAGTGCATTGGTGTGTGAATTGATACGTCCATGTCACCAAACCACAGCTGAAATGCAAAGAGTAGATTTATTTCATTACCTCATTAGCTCAAGGGTCCCAAGGCACTGCCAGGCTGCAGAGACACATAAGAGAGGAACAGTTGCACCATTAAGATCAGCCCAGTCCTGGTGGGTCACTGCCTGTCCCAGTATCTCAAGGGGCCTCACGCACATGCAGGTCATCACAATGCTCTGCTTTTATGTCCTTAGAGTTTTTTGATCTCTCACTCTCCCAGCAGGAGGCTCAAGACTGTCTGTGAGTGATGCCTCTTAAGGTTCTGACAACTTTTATGTTATGTCTCAAAAGAGAGACAGGATAATCAGCAGTAAATATGTGACGTTTCCCACATGGATGTTCTCAGCCTCCCCACCTACAAGGTCACTTTGTGCAAATCTATCACCCTGCCCTCCAAGTCTTTCCATTTCAACCTTTTTCTCCCAATAGCTGGAAAACAGCAATGTGATTAAGTCATGTGTACCACAAGTACACAAGTATAACAAGTGATTAAGGTCATGAGTACCACATCACATAAGCGCAAGAGATTGTTTTAACCATCCTAAGTTTCGAGTGTGTTGCCATGAAACCAGACAAGAGAAATCTAGTCCTTCTGTCCCTGTAGCACTTGTGGCTAGTTTCTTTAGTTGTTTCTTTCTTTTCTATTAGTCAGGACTTATTGGAAAGATTGAACCAACACATCCCATTAAATTCTTCACATCCTGATTATGTCTCAACACCAAGTAGTCAATTGTTGCTCAGTTTCCAAGGGCAGCTTCTCTGACTTGTGTCATTTCTGCACTTAGGGCTCTCAATGCTTGTGAAGTGTAATTTATATCTTTAACTAAAGCACACATTGTTCTCTTTGGTGTGATAGTTCACAGTTACCCCGACTCCAGGTGTTCAAAAGGCAGCAGTGACCAGTTCACTGTAACTATAAAGGGTAACTTGAGGATCACTGTCCTCTGTCAACTAATAAGATGAACACTTCTCTCTTTCATGTTTCAAACCTTCTTGGTCAAGTAGTAGAGGAGTTAATCTACCATAAGCACAGGGTTCTCCTGTTCTCCAACAGAAATATTGGCCAGAACATATGAGTAGGCCAGTCAGCCACACAGCAAAACCCACCCTACAGGCAACTTTGTGTGCTCCCAGGCATAAGAAATTTGTTCTGTGCTATTGCATTTTAAGGGAGGCTGCAGCTGTGCAAAATGTTAATATTTAGAGGAGCAATTGCACTAACCTAACAAGCAAGACTGTATTCTGAAAACTAATACATATTCATCACTTTTTTGAATACATGCACATAGGTTAAATATTTCCATCAACTTTTTTGGACATTATTCCAGATCTTCTGATGAATCTTTTCCAGAGTATCCCAAATATGTGGTCAGGTCATAAAGTATTACTCCATCATTCTTCACTCTGACACACAAACTTTGTAAGCAAAACTAGAATTGTGACCACACGCTGTGGCCACAGGATAGAAAGTCACTGGCTAGCACACTTCCCGTGACCACAGGGCACGCATGACAGTGGCTGCCCCCAGATCTCGCCTGAGACCTCTGCAGGTGACGGTGCTCGCAGGGAGTTTGTGGCTCCCTGCAGCAGGCTGGGTAGCACAGCAGAGAAACCAGGTATGAGGAACCGAGACAAAGGAAATTGGGAGAGATCACTCGTATGAAATCCAAGGAAGGTTTATTCTCGGGAAGGTCAGGGATGAGTGACAGAGAAAATGGGTCTGATTAGCATTTTTAAAGAGGGGATGGTACAACTCTCATCCAATGAGGGACTCTTAGGGGAGGATTACATCACTTAACAAATCCAATAGGGATCATTCAGGGGAGGGAAGAAGCCTTACAAGCCAATCAACCATCGAGACAGAGCTAACTGTCACAGAACATTTGAGAACACAAGGGGAGTGACAATAATGAGTGACAAGAGTAAGAGGCAGTACAACTGAGAGTGACAAGGGTTTATAAGGGAATGAGGGGAGGAGCAGGGAGACCAACACACTTATGGGCAGACAAGTTGCAGGAAAACTTTGTGGTAAATAACTTAGGTCTGACCCATTAGAGGGAACAAAATGGGGTATATGGTAGAAACCATTACAACTGACCAACATAGAAGGTCTAACTTTTATATTAAAACAACTGTAAAAACACCAACTACCACAGAGTATATTGGCTAATCCATATTAATCACTAATATAAGTAAATGAGGAAACATTAGGCCACATTAACCTCTGGTATTTGTACTAAGCACTGCCTGCTGCAAAACTAAGCATTAACCAGGAATACAGAGATCATACAGTAGGTGTTAAGGTCAAAAGAAGTTTCCATCTTCCCCCACTGCTGCAAAAACTTCCTGAAGAAACAGAACTTGTTCCATAGCAAATCCCCACTTTGAGACTTTAATATAATTTCTTTAAAGTGCCATATCCAGTTATTATATTGACCAAGTCTGCACAGCAGTAAGCACTGAATTAAACCTCATCACATCACATCACATCACATCACAGTAACTACAACAGCTTGTTTTAACCCTAACCATCTGGAACTGAGAAATAACCCACCCACTAAAACAGCCAAGAGAATCTAGTCCTTCTGTCTCTGTAGCACTTGTGGCTAGTTTCTTTAGTTGTTTCTTTCTTTTCTATTAGTCAGGACTTATTGGAAAGATTGAACCAACACATCCCATTAAATTCTTCACATCCTGATTATGTCTCAACACCAAGTAGTCAATTGTTGCTCAGTTTCCAAGGGCAGCTTCTCTGACTTGTGTCATTTCTGCACTTAGGGCTCTCAATGCTTGTGAAGTGTAATTTATATCTTTAACTAAAGCACACATTGTTCTCTTTGGTGTGATAGTTCACAGTTACCCCGACTCCAGGTGTTCAAAAGGCAGCAGTGACCAGTTCACTGTAACTATAAAGGGTAACTTGAGGATCACTGTCCTCTGTCAACTAATAAGATGAACACTTCTCTCTTTCATGTTTCAAACCTTCTTGGTCAAGTAGTAGAGGAGTTAATCTACCATAAGCACAGGGTTCTCCTGTTCTCCAACAGAAATATTGGCCAGAACATATGAGTAGGCCAGTCAGCCACACAGCAAAACCCATCCTACAGGCAACTTTGTGTGCTCCCAGGCATAAGAAATTTGTTCTGTGCTATTGCATTTTAAGGGAGGCTGCAGCTGTGCAAAATGTTAATATTTAGAGGAGCAATTGACAAGTCTTACACATTGCTTTTCTCTGCACAGCCTGATTGTGGCAAGCACTGATCCCAACTAGTGAATCACCTCAGTCCTGCATGTCTGGAACAGCAGCTGGGCCCTGCCAGTATTGAAGAACTATACAGATGTCATAAGGGCGTCATGTCTTTGACCACGCTCATGGACCTGTAATGGAGAGGAGGAGAAGGAAGGGATGAGGTTGTGGGCTGTTACCCCCAAAGTGAAGATTGTTTCTCATATTCACTGCTGCCACTCTTTGTGTCCAGGATCTCCCTGATGGCCATTGGCTGCACAGTAGCCAGGGACATCGTCATCAACTGCAAGAGAAAGGACACAAAGTAAAATCTGCTACAGGGAATCCCACCCACAGCTTCTCAACCTTTTTCATTGAGCAGACTGGAAGTGTTGCCACAGAATAAAGGATGACTTGGAGGCCCAGGTCTGGATGCACAACATTAATGAGTCTAAAGAAGAAGAGGAGGTGGCTTACAAAAGGAACCAGGAGCAGCCACTAAGATGCAGTGCAGCTCCTGCAGGGTGTCCATCTGACTCTCATGCTGAGGGAGAGAGGGCAACACACCCCCACTACACCAGCCTGTGGACATATAGAGAACAGGAGATAAGAAGGAGCAGAGTAGAATATGGAAAGAACATCAAAAGCTCTGTCATGTCCCCTCACGTTGCAGTTATTAGGCTTGTGAGCAAGAAGCACAAGAGTGGTGCCCATTTCCTGACAACTTTGCCATAAACAATCCAATCAGAAATGACCCAAGTGACCATCACCTGACCACAAGGGATGCCACCAGCCCTTGATCAGAGCGTTCTGCCTGTGCTGACGTTTTCTGCCTCGGAAATCACTGACCATCTCATCACAGCAATTACAGAAAGAGACCTTCATATAGGAAGTCATATGGCAGAAGCCAGGAAATGAAAAGGCAGCAGTGCAGGAAACCAGGACACAGCCCCTACCATTAACTGGGATGGTTAGCATTTGCCATGAGCTGGTCACAAAATAACCACTTCCACAAAGGAGCGTCTGAGCCTGAGGCAGGCCAGGACTGCTATAAAAGGCAGCCCAAGTCTCTGCTCTCTCATCCACTTCTCTCACCTCCTCCTCCTCAGGAATCAGGTGAGTGCAAAGCCTCTTCTCCTGCTGCTGCTTCAAGAGCAGCTCTTGCCTGGCTGGAGGTCTCAGCTCAGAGGGGCTGTCGGAGCCCAGGGCTGGCAGCTGCTAGTGCTGGGAGAGGGCAGGGGAGAGAAGGTCTTGTGCAGAGAGAGAGAGGCTGGGACTGGGCTGAGGTGGCTCCTGGGCTTTGAGCTGGGCAGTGCAATGTGGGCCAGGAGGTGCCTTGGCTGCAGGGGGTTTGGGTGCAGTGCTGCTTCTCATGTGTCCTCACTCTGTGCTTCTCGCTGTCCTCTGTGCCAGGTGCACCTGTGAGCCCCAGCCATGTCCTGCTGCAAGCCCTGCGACCCTTGCTGCCAGCCCTGCGGCCCCTGCCCGCTGGCCAGCAGCTGCAATGAGTGCTGTGTCAGGCAGTGCCAGAGCTCCCACGTTGTCATCGAGCCCTCCCCTGTGCTGGTGACCCTGCCTGGCCCCATCCTCAGCTCCTTCCCACAGAACACCGCCGTGGGATCCTCCACCTCTGCTGCTGTTGGCAACATCCTCAGCTGTGGCGGAGTGCCCATCAGCTCTGGGGGTTTTGACCTCTCCTGCATCACCAACTCCTTTGGTAGCAGCAGGTGCCGTCCCTGCTAAATCTACTGGCAACATCCTCGGGCAAGAACCTCCACAACCTCAGGACCTGGTTCTGAGCAGGAGATAGAGCTTTGGGACATTATAATTAGAGTTTCAATCTGCTGTCCCCTTCTTCTCCTGTCTCGTCTTCATCTCTTTCTTTTGCTATCTGTGTCTCTCCAGATCAACATGGGAGAACTTGTTGCCCTTCCTCTTCCTCCCTCTTTAGAGTGGGCAGATGGACAACCTGCAGGAACTCTACTGCATCTTATTGGTCTTCCAAGTGCTCTTTGTGAGGCACCTTCTTTTCCTCTCTAGTCTTAATAAAGTTGTTTTGCAACCAAGCCATGGCCTCCAAATCCTCCTTGTTTCCACGGGAACTCTTCCAGTCAACTCAAGGAAAAAGTTGGAGAAAACAAGTGTTGCAACTCCCTGCAGTGAATTTCACTTCATGCCTTTTCTTTTGGAGCTGTCAAAATCTTCCCTGGCTACCCCACAGAGAATGGTCTTCAGGGAAACCTGGCTTTGAAGGGTCGCAGCAATAGAGATGGGAAACAAAGTTCTGGGGACAGCCCACAACCTCACCTCTGCCTTCTCCTCCTCTCCATCATACGGTCTACAGGTCTGTGGTCAGCACAGATGGTCATAGACAGATGAGATATGCAACCCATATACTTCTTCATCACCTGGCTGTCTTCCAGACATGCAAGGCTGAGGTGAATCACAAGCTGATATCAATATCTGCCATATTCAGGCTACGCAGTCGCAGTCCCCATTCCTGTGAACCAAACACCCCATGGGCTACTGCCTGGCTGGGCTCTTGGTCTTGCTTGGAGAAAGGCTTCTTCATTTTTGGGTTCTCTTTTTGTTTTTGTTCCCTTGTCTCAGAGAGACTACAGGTAGCATGTCGGAACCCAGGACATCTCTCTGGATGCCCTGGATGGCTCAAAGCCCTGGCAGGGGCTTGGAGACTCTGCCAGGATGCCAAAGACACCTGGGAATTCGATCTCAACTCATGGAGCAAATTACCAACTTTATATGAAGAATTACAGGTCACAAAAGTTTAAGTAGCATAGCAGTAGCAATCACAGGGTGAAGGGAAAAATTTTGGAGCATGGTACAGGGGGGTTTAGAATTCTGCACATGGGGGTCAGGAGTTCCAAGATGGAGGGATTTGGGCGTGCCCCATCCTTCTTCTTTCTTCTCCCTGGCATCCATGTTCAGGATGATGTTGGCATTCACAGATTGGTTTAGAGTAGAAAGTCACTGTCTAGCATAGGTGATAGGTATTAGAACATAACTGTAAACATAGTATACGTAGTTTTTAGTATAAAAGATAGCACCAGCCCGAAAGGCGGAGAGTGTGCCTCAGACCAGCCTGCAGAACAGACCTTGGCAGGCCAGACAGAAAATGTTTGAGATAAAGAAATAATAAACAACCTTGAGAATGTGAACCTAAGACTTCTCAACTCCTTCTTCGGCTGCTGAGTTGGGGAAAAGAGACTTTTAACAGAGACACACCTCGGGATCTTCCCAACCAGACCAGACCAGAGGAGATCCCGAGAGTAGCGCTTTTGAGCTACCTGGAGGTGAATCGCACAAGTGCTGCCAGTCTCTGCAGGCAGCCATGCTCCAGCAAGCTGGTCAAGATGGATTAGCCCCCACTCCAAGAAAGAAGAATATGGAAACAGAAACTCTTTCTCTTTCATGGCACTTTTTTCTTTTCTTTGCCTTCTTCTCTCTTTTTCTTCACCTTTTGGTGAAGGTGGCATCTTGGCTTTGAAGGTAGTTACTTTGGATTTACAACTGTAGCCACCTCTAAAGACTGAATTTTACAATTAGAGACTTTTTTGAAATTAACTTTAAAAACTTTGCCAGCAGTGAAACAGCAAGCAAGTTCCTGGGGTCAAACCACCCTATGCTGCTGTGGACAGACCTGTCCTTTCCCCTCCACCACAAGCACAGTGCAGAGCACAGCAGCAGCATCAGGGGAGCCACACGAATGGCAGGAGGAAGCAGCAGCAGTGCAGACCCCACATGAGCTGGCAAGTCTTCATCAGCCACTAGAACTGCTCTACAGGTTTTTGCCTTTCCCAGCAGGATTTACGATTATCTTGTCTCTTTTTTCCCTGGACCAGAGGGTCACCTGCCATCTTGGAAGGAAAGGGTGTCATGCCATCTTCCCCTTGTCCCTCAAGCCATGCAGAGACCTTGGGAAGGATATTTCTGGAATTTCATGTCTCTTTTGGTTCCCATGGCTTTTTTGAGGTTCAGCACTTTTGTATCTAGCAGTAATTTACAGTTATTTTTTGCCTGTTCTGTTCATTGGGTTTTTTTCACTTATATCTACTCATATGTTGTTCTTTATTGGTGGAAAGGGGTTTATTGGAATTAAGGGAAGATTACTCATTTTAGATTGCCTGTTCTTTAAATTATCTTAAACCAAGACAACCCCCATCAGTGAAATTTAAAAAACCTTCTCTGTTCAATTTTCTTTGGGACAATTGCAGATTTTCGCTGGTAACTTAACCAGTTCTGTTGCAGAGTGAGATAATATTACTGAGTACTCTGCCTCCTGATAAATGAATTTTGTCTTTGCAAGCAGGCAGAGCATGGGGTGAAGGGCATTGAAGGAGAGTTGGATTTCCTAACTCAAACCCCTTGTCTGGAGAGTGAAGTGAAGTGATAACAGGCTCAGGGAGTCCTGCCTCCCTCTCTGCCTCCTCGGTTTTTACAGGTGGATCTAGTTAAGTGTGCAGGGAGGGTTTGGTTTTGCTGCATTAAACTCACAAGGGCTGAGGAGTGTGAAGTCATGTTTGAGGTCCACCTTTTCCTCAGGGCTGAAAAACTCTAATTAATTCTCTACACCTTCCCCAACAGTGTTAATTTGCAACTCCAAAGCTCTTTGGCTTTGGACAAGTTTTTTTAACTGGTTTTTCAGGTTTTGGGCTAGCTTCTTCTGGGCATTCCATTCTCAATCTGCCCTGAAGTGGACTATTGTTTCAGCCCCTAAGGATATTTGCAACTCAATCAGATCTTTCTGTTGCTGCTCCACAACATATTTCTCTTTGAGTTCAGCCTCCAGGGGTATGGATACCAGGCCTTTTCCCTTGCTGGAGTTCCCCCCATCTTTTGCCAAAGTTCCAGTTTTCTCTGCAACTAACTGCAAATTTTGCCAATTTTCCTTAGCCCACATCCCTCTTTATGAGGTTGGACAATGTTTATAAGCTTTTAGCAATTCTATCAGTGGATATGAGAAACAAGGTTCACTCTTTAAAATTTTTTAAAGTATAGTAAGGGATAAAAGGGACAGTACCCAGCACTGAGGTGCTTGGCAAACTGCCAGGAGCAGCTCATTAGCTTAAACGATTTTCTTACATACTTTTTCATTACACTGGTTAAATGCATATTCATGAGGATTACACATATTCAAACATTCATGTGGGTTTATATGTTCTGGGAATTTTTTTTGCTTGGCTCAACTTTTGACTTGTCTTCCTGCCATCCTGTAGATGAAATTCATATATTTAATTTCTTCTCCAAGCTCTGTTCCATTGTTTGACACTTTCTGATAACCTGGAGGGACAGTATTAAATCTCTCCTTGCATTTTTCTCTTGGTATTTATTCTCCTGGTTCTTTTCACTGTTATCATTCAGATAAGATACTCCACAAGTACATTGAATCAACATAGCTCTTAACATAAATAAAGGCATTTAACATTAACACATAGTCTGTTTTAATACTTTGCAAAAGACTAAGCTATATATAAGCTACATACTGCATACAAAAACTGACAGATTATACTATATTAAAGCAGTTAAAAGTAGTTACAAATCGTGCTATATTGAAATAATTGTGATTAATAATAATTTGCAAAAGCCAATACATAAATGCAAAAGCCGGCAATTACATAGTTATTTGTAACAGTGGAGAACAGGTCAGATCAGTTTTTTACCCAGTATTCTATGATCTTTTTGCTGGAGAATATCAGTTTCAAGCAAAAATTAATTTCTCCTTTTTTTGCAAAGAGCAGTTCTCTCTGTATAAAATACCTCTTCATCACCTCAAGAGTACCCTGCTCACTGTGCCAATTAAAATGTAAGGCCCTCAAAATCTCATTCAGTGTGGCACTTAAAAGAGCTTTGGTTTTTCATGTACTCTGAGTTAGACACACAGGAGAAACACCAAGAAGATATTCTCAAGAGGTCACAAAAAACAAGAAACCCTTTACTGCCAACTTTAGAAAATCAAAGAACTTTGACAAAAGGTTTCAAGCAGCATCCAGTCAACACAGAGCACTTCTCAAAGCATTAATCTATTCAATTTAACAGACTCTAAACCCATCTGATTTTAAGTTACTCAAAATTCTGAGGAGCAAATTAGAAGAAGAAGGGGAAAGAGAGAAAGAAAAAAAGGAATAGAAAGTAAAAAACACAGCTACGATTTCTGGTTCCAGTGGTGTTCAGCCTATAAAGATTCCAAGAACAGGTAGGGTCAAGATATGTGCTTGCCTTGTGTCTCACAAGGTTAAATACCCTTTTACTTTTCTGAGTCCTGGTGGGACTTCCAGCCATCTGACACTCTGGGGCTATTTTGGGTTGCAGGAGTAGGGTGTGGAGCATTGCCTCTGGTTTTCCAGGGATCGGCAGCCTCTGAAGGGCTGGGATACAAGTTGAGGGAATGGGGTGTATGGAGTAGGATATAGCCTCACCAGGGCAGAGCCCAAGCTGCCCCTTTCTCCACGCAAAATCACATTAAATACTTCAAGCCAGCAATCCTTCCAGTCTCTCACTTATGGGGCTGGGAACATCCTGATCTAGACAAAAGCACCTGTGATTCTGGCACCTGGGTGGAATTAGATTTTCTGTATGATCCATTCTAACCCAAACCATTCTATGACATCATGATCTGTGGGCTGTCTCTGGCAGACCATTTGTTCACCAGGTTGATCATCCTTTACCTGATACTCTTGGGCACTGGTTTGGTCAAAAGGGAAGATGATGCTCAGATAACATCCATCCATAAGTGGAAGAAATGTGAACCTTTAGTGAAACATTAAGTCATTTGCACAAACTCAACCAAAATTCATTTACCACTGCATACCCTGAGTATGGCTGATACCAATCCCAACTTGTGAATTGTCTCAGCCCTGCACTGTCTGTCAGCAGCTTTGCCTGCCTGTGCTGAGGGAGTGCATCTTATCTGCCTGTGCTTCTGTTTGCATGCCATGGAGCCTCAACCAGGTAAGCAAGTGGTGGAGAAGGAAGAGATGAGGCTGTGGGCTGGCCCCAGGAATTGTTTTTCCCTTCCCCATTCCCGCCACCCTTTGGAGGGAGTCTCACAGCCTTTGGCTGCTGAGAAGCTATGGATGACTTTGTCAGCTCTAAAGGTAAAGGCACAAAGGAAAATCTACTACAGGGAATCTCACCATTTTCTTTCTCCAGCTATTTTCCCTGAGCAGACTGAAAGAGTTGTTACAGAATGAAGGAGGACTCAGAGGCCCATACTTGGATGCAAAAAAGCTTTATTGAGTGTAGAGGAAAAAAATACTCAGAGTGGCTCAGAGAGGGCACCAGGAGCAGCCACTAAGATGCCGTGGGGGTGTCCCTCTGCTTGGCCTGCAGAGGGAGGGGAGGGCAACAGCTCTCCACTAGACTGGCTTGAGGAGACATGGAGAGCAAATGAAAGAGCAAAAGGAGAGAGGAGAATGGGGCAATGGCTTGACATTCTAATTAGAATGTCCCAAAGCTCTATCTCCTGACCAGGACAGGTGCTAAGGTCATGGAGGTTCTTGCCCAAGGATGTTGCCAGCCGATTTAGCAGGGACGACATCTGCTGCCACTGTAGCGGTTGGTGATGCAGGAGAGGTCAAAGCCCCCAGAGTTGATGGGCACTCCCTCAGAGCTGAGGATGCTGCCAACAGCAGCAGAGGTGGAGGATCCCACCACAGTGTTCTGTGGGAAGGAGCTGAGGATGGGGCCAGGCAGGGTCACCACCACGGGGGAGGGCTCAATGACAACGTGGGAGTCCTGGCACTGCCTGACACAGCACTCATTGCAGCTGTTGGCCAGCGGGGTGGGGCCGCAGGGCTGGCAGCAAGGGTTGCAAGGCTGGCAGGACATGGCTCGGGGTCACAGGTGCACCTGGCACAGAGGGCAGGGAGAAGCACAGAGTGAGGACACATGAGAAGCAGCACTGCACCCAAACCCCCTGCAGCCAAGGCACCTCCTGGCCCACATTGCACTGCCCAGCTCAAAGCCCAGGAGCCACCTCAGCCCAGTCCCAGCCTCTCTCTCTCTGCACAAGACCTTCTCTCCCCTGCCCTCTCCCAGCACAAGCAGCTCCCAGCCCTGGGCTCCAACAGCCCCTCTGAGCTGAGACCTCCAGCCAGGCTAGAGCTGCTCTTGAAGCAAGAAAGAGGTTTCCCACTCACCTGATTCCTGAGGAGAAGGTGAGAGAAGTGGATGAGAGAGCAGAGACTTGGGCTGCCTTTTATAGCAGTCCTGGCCTGCCTCAGGCCTAGAGGCCCCTTTGTGGAAGCCATAATTTTCTGACCAGCTCATTTCAGATGCAAACTATCCCAGCTAATAATGGGGCTGTGTCCTGTTTTCCTGCACTGCTCCCTTTTCATTTCCTAGTACATTCCACGTGGTTTCTTTTATGCAAAGTGTCAAGTAAGTGTCAAGATGAGAGGTTCAAGAATATTAGGGCAGAAAGACATTAGCACAGGCACAATGCTCAGATCAAGGGCTGGCAGCATCCCCTATGGGCAGGTGATGTGACCCTGTTTCATGCCTTTAGATTTGTTTATGGCAAAGTTGTCAGGAAAGGGGCACCACTTTTATGCTTCTCACCTTCATGCCCAAGATCTCCATTGTTTGGGCACATGACAGAGCTTTAGGTTGCTATTTCCTTCTTCCACTTTTCTCTTTCTTTTGCTTTCTTTATCTCCCCAGGCCAGTCTAGTGAGGACATGTTGCCCTCCCTCCTTCCACAGGAGAGGCTGATGGACAACCTGCAGAATCTCCACAGCATCTTAGTGTCTGCCCCTCATATTCCATGTGGGAACTATTCCAGTCTGCTCAGGAAAAAAGAGAAAGAAGACGGTGGGAGAACCTGCAGTGGGTTTTACTTTGTGCCTTTTCCCTTGGAGCTGATGAAGACATCCCCTGCTACTCTACAGCCAATGGCGATTAGACCACCAATCCAAAACATACTGGTAGTGGGGATAAAAAAAAACCAGTGTCTGGGAACAGCCCACAGCTTCATCTCTTCCTTTTTTTCTGTTCTGTTGTCTGGTGTACATGGACAGATATGTATCTCATACCTCCTTCAGTGCATGGCTAAAGGGCCCAGTTGCTGTTGCTATATTCAGTTCTCAGATATTTCACAAGTTGGAACTGGTACCAAGCATGCTCAAGCTATGCAAGTGTTGTGGTTTGATACTGGCCCAACACAAGGCACTCAGAAAAGTCACTCGCTCACCCTCCCCTGCTACAGCTGGGCAGTGGAGAGGGGGGAAAATGTAACAAAGAATTTATGAGTGAGATAAGAACCAGGAGAAAACACCTCAAGGGCAAAACAGGCTCAACTTAAAGTTGCAAAGTGACTTTATTACTACCAGAATCAGAGAAGGATAATGAAAAGCAAAATAATCCCTTTAAACACCTTTTTCTCCCCCAGCCCCTCTCTCCTTCCCACCAACAATGCAGGGAGACAGGGCATGGGGGTTTTTGGGTCAGTTCATCACCAAGATTTTCTTCCGCTGCTCCTGGAGAGGAGTCCAGAGAGACAGTTTTCCGTGCTGTTTCCCTCACATGTTCTCAATTCCTCCTCTTCCCTACAAAGACAAAAACTGTGTGACTTTGTTTTGATTTTCTTCTTAAATATGTCATCACAGAGGCATTACCGACCTCTCTCATTGGCCCAGTCTTGACCAGCAGCATGTTGATCTTCGGAGCTGTTAGTGATTGGCTCTTCCTATGTCCAGAAAACAAGGCTTCATCTGCTCCTAGTGAGACCCAAGCACTGGTCTCAGTTGCCAGCACTCAAATCATCTCCAGGTCCTCCTCACTCTGTGTGACCCCTCCACTGTCACCCTTTGTGCCTGACCTATGAGCCAGTTGCTCACCCATCACGCAATGTATTTATCCAGCTGTGTCCTGGACATTTTATCCAGAAGGATCCTATGAGAAACAGTATCAAAAACTTCACAGAATTGCATAAAAGATTGCATCAGTTGGCTACCATTCATCAGCTAGGTGGTTACCCTGTTGTGAAAGAAAATTAAGTTTGACAAGCAGGGCTTTCCTCTCATGAACTCACACTGGTTGTAAAAAATGACTGCCTTGTTAACCATGTGTTTCTGAATGCCTCCTAGAATTATCTTTGTGCCAATTTGACCAGGGATTTTACTACAAGCCTAGACTAACACACGTGTCTTCATGGAACAAACAAAAAACTGTACATTCAAATAAGGTCAGGAAACCTCATTATTTGAGAACTCTATTGTGGAGATGCAGTATGTCCCCTCACAGCGGACTCCTTGGGCACGTGGGAGAGAATACAAGAGCAGTGCCCAATTTCTGACAACTTTGCCACCACCAAGACCACAGGAATGACAAAGGTAAACACCACCTGCCCACAGGGGATGCCAACAACAATTAATCTGAGGCTTCTGCCTGTGCTGACGTCTTTCTGCCCTGAAATCCTTGATGCTGTCATCTTGACACTTACAGAAAGAGATCTTCATATAGGAAAGCACGCGGAATTAGCCAGGAAATGAAAAGGCAGCAGTGCAGGAAAACAGGACACAGCCCCATTATTAGCTGGGATAGTTTGCATCTGAAATGAGCTGGTCAGAAAATTATGACTTCCACTAAGGTGCCTCTGGGCCTGAGGCAGGCCAGGACTGCTATAAAAGGCAGCCCAAGTCTCTGCTCTCTCATCCACTTCTCTCACCTCCTCCTCCTCAGGAATCAGGTGAGTGCGAAGCCTCTTCTCCTGCTGCTGCTTCAAGAGCAGCTCTTGCCTGGCTGGAGGTCTCAGCTCAGAGGGGCTGTCGGAGCCCAGGGCTGGCAGCTGCTAGTCAAGTTACACAGGCTGTGGGGTCCCATCCTTAAGGTGCAGAAAACACTCAAAGTTCATAAATGCTCACAATTAAAAGGAATAGCAGAAGTCAGAGAGTCTGCATTTAAAAAAAAAAAAAGTTTTATTAGTAAATTACACACTTAGTGTGGATCTTGATGTGTTATAGTAATACCAGACCTACTATATAAGCACATGGCAGTGGATTTTGGATTAAGCAGCTTGGTGAAAGAGAAGAGAGAAATTAAAGAGGGGGAGATGAATTAATGGGAGAAAGACAGAAAGGAATATAGGGAAAGAAAGAGATAAAGAGAGAGAACCAGAGAGGAAAAAAAGTTCTGGAACAATCCAGTGGATGAGCTGTCAGTCTTGGCTTCAGCATCCATTGACCTGTGCTTGGATGTCCAAAGTCCTGAGGCCAGTGCCCAGATTTGGAGGGGATACCTTTTCATGAATAGGTTTGTCTGCCCCAAATATAGGTTTCTTGCTTTCTATGCAAATGACTGCTCATACAGTCTGTTCATTCAGACTTTTCTGGAAATGGGTCAGAAGCTTCAGGGGTCTTTGGTGACCTTGATCCCCCCCTATAGTTCATGTGCACATTGTGACCTCATTCGTCTCCTTTTATTGTCCCATGTTTTGCTTCTCTTCAGGATCTACAGCAAGGTTAGTTATTCCAGGAAAGTGCTGTCCTACCTCTGTATGGCCCCTTCTCCAGCCACATCCTGTTTTTTCTCACAGCATCTTCAGAAACTCCTGAAGGCACAGCTGGGCTTAAAATAACAGCTCAGGCAGACAGTGTCCCCATGGAGCTTGTTTGGTTCCTCCCATGCTCTTCCTGCCCAGAGTTCATGGCACAGACACCATCTGTGTCCATCTCACTAAGCACTGGTGTAGGATCACAGAAGAAAAGGGACTCTTATATGTCTCAAACCCACAGGTTGATGGCTGTGCAGCCACCTGAGGATTCTTACTAAGAAGCTGTGAGAACAAATGGGATGTGGCTGGAGAGGGGGCCATGTGGAGGCAGGATAGCACTTTTCTGAGACAAATGGCCTTGTTCTGCCTGGATACTCCATCAGCTGAATCAATGCTCGAGCCAGGACTGGTGGCCTGTCTTCCTTTCTTTCTCTGATTTAATGTCTCTTTCTTGCTTCACTTTCACTCTACCTTATGCTGACAATTGTCTTTGTTTAAAAGACAGGTGTCTGCCAAGGAAGGCAGGAACCTTCATGGAATGGAAATATTACATCCTTCCCTCCAAGTTATTATAACTTTGAAATTACGGGGCTGTCAGACAAAAATATAGGAAAAGGAACCGCAGTTCTTTACTAGAATATATATAACAAGGCAAAGAAACAACAACAGCAGCAGCAGCATCAAAGGGTTTGGGTGCAGTGCTGCTTCTCATTGCTGTCCTCACTCTGTGCTTCTCCCTGCCTTCCATCCTAGGTGCACCTGTGACCCCGAGCCATGTCCTGCCAGCCTTGCAACCCTTGCTGCCAGCCCTGCGGCCCCACCCCGCTGGCCAACAGCTGCAATGAGTGCTGTGTCAGGCAGTGCCAGGACTCCCATGTCGCCATCCAGCCCCCGGCTGTGGTGGTGACCCTGCCCGGGCCCATCCTCAGCTCCTTCCCACAGAACACCGCCGTGGGATCCTCCACCTCTGCTGCTGTTGGCAACATCCTCAGCTCTGAGGGAGTGCCCATCAATTCTGGTGGTTTTGACCTCTCCTGCATCACCAATCGCTATGGTGGCAGCAGATGCCGTCCCTGCTAAAACTGCCTAAAGTCTTTATGCAGGAACTTCCAAGACCTCAGCAGCTGGCTCTGGGCTGGAGATAGAGCTTTAAGACATGGTATTTAGTGTCTGAGCCATTGTTCCCTTCTTTTTGTCTTTCCTTTGCTCTCCATATCTCCCTAGGCCAGCCTAGGGGGACCTGTTGCCTTCCCTCCCTCTTTTGGGCAGGCAGAGGGACACCCTGCAGGAGATCCACTGCATCTTAGTGGCTGCTCCTGGTGCTTTCTGTGAGCCACCTCTGTTTCTACCTTACATTCATTAAAGTTGTTTTGCATCCGAGCCTTGGCCTCTAAGTTGTCCTTCTTTCCGTGGAAACTATTCCAGTCTGCTGAGGGTAAAAGGTGGAGGGGCAGAGTGTGGGAGTTCCTGTAGGGGATTTTCCTTTCTGCCTTTTCCATTGGAGTTGATGAAGAACATCCCTGGCTACTCCACAGCCAATGGCAAACAGGGAAAAGATGGCTCCAAAGGGTGGCAGGAATGGAGAAGGGAACAGCAATGTCTGGGACCAGCCCACATCTCTTCCTTCTCCTCTCCTTCGTTATCCAGTCTAAAGTCCCTGAGCAGCACATGTGGTCAAAGGCAGATGAGACAGGTACTTCATAGAGTCCTTTAGCACCAGGCAGGACACAGCTGCTGTCCAGACATGCAGGGCTGAGGTGATGCAGAAGATGGGATCAGTATCTGCCAATCAAGTT
>NW_024529935.1:0-747 GCF_017590135.1 Pyrgilauda ruficollis
TTATTATTATTATTATTATAATTATTTAACCCTGAGAGAGAGAGCAGCAGTTTGTGCCCCTACCAGCAGGATTTGATGCTTTTGCCTCTGCCCGTTCTCAGAGGCAGGAGGTCGCACAGCTTTCACAATATTGCTCAGGTCCACACCTAAAAGGGGAAACAAAACCAAGTTTAATATTGGTTCCAGGAGAACCAGAGTCAAATAAACAGCATTAGTTCCAGCTCTAGGGAAAAGCTGCCAAGGTAACCACAGAGAACAAAGATGAACTTGTAAAGATGCTGAAATGTTCAACTCTGACTGTAAGGTCGGATTCTGTCTGGAACAAAGCTAGATGTTAGTTGAGGGGGAGAAAAAAGAAGGATTTCATTTCACTGACCAAATTTTGTCCTCCAGCTTCCCTCTAAGCAGTTTTGCAGTCATAATTAATCCACAAAACCAGGTCAGCATTAATGGTGTCTCTGTTCCACTTCACAAAGGCTCCTTTCCAACGCTGCACGACCCATCTTTGCCTGCAGCATTCCTTTAAACCCTGGGATTTCCAAAATCCCAGCCTGCAAAATGCACAGTACCTTGGGCCTCAAACTGCTGCACAGCTTCCCTCACAGCCTCCTCGGGCTCCATCTCGAACTCGGTGATGTTCTCCTGCACCGCGTCGTCAAACGTCTCCTGGGCGATCTGCTTGGAGCCCATGGTGCTGGGCTGGGCTGGATGCACCTCGGGGTCCTGCTGCTGAGAGAGGGACAGCTC
>NW_024529936.1:0-747 GCF_017590135.1 Pyrgilauda ruficollis
AAAAATCCCAAAATTGGGAAAAATCCCCCAAAAAATCCCAAATTGGGGGATCCCGAAGTTTGGGGGAAAAAAGCCAAATTTCGGGAAAAACGAGGCTGGGTTTGGGGGGAAAGCCAAAAATTTGGGGGGAAAAATCCAAAATTTGGGGAAAAAATCCGGGATTTGATAAAAAATCCCAAAAAAAATCCCCAAAAAATCCCAAATTTGAGGAAAAATTGTCAAAATTGGGGGAAAATACCCAAAATTTGGGGGAAAATTCCAGAATTTTGGGAAAAATGTCTCAGATTTGGGGTGAAAAACCCAAATTTTGGGGAAAAGAATCCAAAATTTGGGGGAAAATTCCGGAATTTGATTGAAAAATCCCAAAAAATCCCAAATTTGGGAGGAAAAACCCCCAAATTTTGGGGTGAAAATCCCGGATTTTGGGAAAAATGTCTCAGATTTGGGGTGAAAAACCCAAATTTTGGGGGGAAAATTCCAAATTTGGGAAAAACCAACCCAGATTTGAGGTAAAAACCCCAAATTTTGGGAAAAAAATCGGAATTTTTGGGGGGAAAATCCCAAATTTTGGGCAAAAATCCCAAATTTTCGGCAAAACCCCCAAATTTTGGGAAAACAGACAAAATTTTGGGTGAAAAAAAGAAATTTTGGAAAACACACAAAATTTTGGGTGAAAAAAAGAAATTTTGGGAACAACCTCTCAGATTTGGGGTGAAAATCTCAAATTTTGGGGTAAAAAATTCAAAT
>NW_024529937.1:0-747 GCF_017590135.1 Pyrgilauda ruficollis
AAAGTGGAGACAAGGACCTGAAGTTTGTTTTTAACAACTTACTTGGACCATGTTTTCAGCATGATGAGGGGACTGGACAGCAGGCACTGGCTGTAAGAACTCAGCTTTTTAATGACCTGGAAGAATTGTGACAACAATTATATAATGAATAAGGTAAATTAATTGTGATATGATAACAACCATCAATGAACTTGTGCTACTACAGATTTCCATGCCATATTCTCCATCACCATTTCCTCCCATCCCTGTGTCCATAACCTTGTCCTGACTTCTTGGACAATTCTTCTGTCTCAGGGTGGACAAAGGCAGAGCTATTAGCTTTTTTAACTTTGCAAAAACAGGACTTAAATTTGGGGGTGTCTTTCACTGAAATACTGGGTTTTTTCATGCTTGTTTTGTGTTTTAAAGATCTCTTCCCACCTCATCAACCACAACAAACTCTTCCATCCACCAGCAAGTGAGGAGGAACGGGGATGCAGAAAAAATGAAGCCATAAGGTTCATCTCCTCCAAAAACTGGGCTAAAAACTGATTGCTACCATGAGGGAAACGGTGCAGCTGGAGCACACTCACCTTTCCTTCCAGCAGGAACCTGGCAAAGTGTTTGTAGCGATCGATTCCTGCGGGGAAATCAACTTCCACAGCAGGGAGCTGCCAGCCCACCCGGTCTGGAACAACACAAAACACCCCAGGTCTGCTCCAGGCTCCCCCAGGAGGGCACATTTCCAGGCAGGGGGGACAACACAGG
>NW_024529938.1:0-747 GCF_017590135.1 Pyrgilauda ruficollis
CAAAAATATCCCCAAAATTTCAGAAAAGTTCTCCCAAAAATTTACAAAAATATCCCCCAAAAATTCATTAAAAATCTCAAAAAAAATCCCCCAAAAATTCCTTAAAAAATCCCCCCAAAATTGCTAAAAAATTCTCCAAAAATTGCAAAAAAATTCAGAAAAAATCCCCCCAAAATTCCCAAAAAATTGTCCAAAAATTCCACAAAAAATTGAGAAAAAATTCCCAAAAATTCTGAAAAATTGCCCAAAAATTGCAAAAAAATTTGGAAAAAATTCCCCAAAAATTCCCAAAAATATCCCCAAAATTTCAGAAAAATTTCCCAAAAAATTCTCAAAAATTCCCCAAATATCGGAAAAAAATTCAGAAAAAATCCCCCCAAAATTCACAAAAAATTCCACAAAAAATCCCCCCAAAATTGCTAAAAAAGTCTCCAAAAATTCCCCAAACATTCACTAAAATAGCCCCAAAAATTCAGAAAAATGCCCCAAAAATTGCAAAGAAATTCAGAAAAAATCCCCAAAAATTCACAAAAAGTTCTCCAAAAAATGGGCAAAAATTCAGAAAAAATTCCCAAAAAAATCCCAAAAAATTCACAAAAAATCCCCCAAAAATTAAGAAAAAAAATCCTAAAAAATCGAAAGAAAAATCCTGAAAAATTCCCAAAAAATTCTCAAAAAATTCCCAAAATATTCCCAAAAAATTGACAAAAAAACTCCCAGAAAATTCTCAAAAAATTGACAAAAAAA
>NW_024529939.1:0-746 GCF_017590135.1 Pyrgilauda ruficollis
TGGCATAAAGTGTAGGTGACCTGCAAAGAGGCTATTGTCCTCCCAGGTGTGTGGAGAGGGCCGTGGCTAAAGAGAGTGTGAGTGACATGCAAATCAGCCTCACAGGTGACTGGCATGGGAGGCAATCAGAGTCAGGGCCCTTCCAGGAGGCCAGGTAATACTGAAACCCTGAGGCCAACCCCAAGGCGAAGGGGGGCCACAGGGACCTGGCAACAGGGGTCCGCTTTGTGTCCTGAGGGTATGAAAGAATGTGTGAAAGTGAATGAGAAATAAAAGTGAGTGAATGTAGATGAATGAAAGTATATGTAATGTAGATTGTGTATTTTAAGCTTTACCATATCTCCTTGGAGGCAGATGTATGTATTGAAAAGTAATGTGAGAAAAAGGTTTTTTATTTTTGAGTGTGAGTAGTTGAAAGAAAAGTGGTATTTAAGCTGTTAGTGAAAGTGAGAAACAGAGGCAGGGGATGAATAGATAAGATCTTGAAAATAGAACAGAAAACCACTAAGTTTGGTATAGGAAAAAGGGGGAATAAAAGCATACTAGCAGACATACCCCAAGATAGCCCTTTGGGAGTTATGTTAGCTAAGAGAAATACAACTGCTTGCAAAAGGAGAAAATACAGGATATGCAGTAGTTGACGGAAAAAAACCCCAAAACCCACGCAAATTATTGAAAAAGGAAAATTACCATCAAACTGGTCAGCTCAAACATGTGACTTATATGCTCTAAAAGAGCACTGGAAT
>NW_024529940.1:0-757 GCF_017590135.1 Pyrgilauda ruficollis
CAGGGGGTGTTGGGGACACTGCCAGGGGTGCCAGTGACATCCAGAGGGGTACTGGAGACATCCAGAAGAAGTTGGGGACACTGCCAGGGGTCCCAGGGACATTGAGGGAGGCACTGGGGACACTGCCAGGGGTGCCAGGGACATCAAGGGGGTGCTGGAGACACTGCCAGGTATATCCAGAGGGTCTTGGGGACACTGCCAGGTATATCCAGAGGGTCTTGGGGACACTGCCAGGGACATCCAGAGGGCCTTGGGGACACTGCAAGGGACATCCAGGGAGTGTTGGGGACACTGCCAGGGGCATCAGGGACATCCAGGACAGGCACTGGGGACATCCAGGGGGTGCTGGGGACACTGCCAGGGATGCCAGGGACACCCAGGGGTGCTGGGGACCGAGGGGGGCTTTGGGCCAAGGGGACAGAGCAGGGCAGGACCCGGTGCCCAGGCTGGGGGGGGCTCACAGAGGGGCCGGGGGTCCCTCGGAGGTTCCCCCCCCCAAAAAGGATACGAAGAAGAGCAGGACCTGGTGGTGCCGCAGGGCCCCGAGCAGCCCCAGCCCCGCGATCAGCAGGAGGAAGACTCCGACGGCGAAGGCTCCTCCGAGCAGGGGGGGGCTGGAGCCCCCGGCCAGGCCCCGCGCCCAGCCCGCCACGGCCACCAGCAGCACCCCCACCAGCTGAGGGCACCGGGCAGGGGGCACGGGTCAGGGGGCACCGACACCCCCGGGGGTCCCCCAAACTGGGACTGAGCCCCCGAA
>NW_024529941.1:0-746 GCF_017590135.1 Pyrgilauda ruficollis
AAAAATCCCCAAAATTCCCTGAGAAAACCCTGAATTTTCATCCGGCGCTCTCCAGCTCGGAGAGCTCGTAGCCTCGGAAACCCACCCAAAATCCATCAAATTTCACCCAAAATTCCACCCAAAATCCATCAAATTCCACCCAAAATTCCATCCCAAATCCATCCCAAATCCATCCTGAAATTCCAGGGGATCAGTAGAATCCAGGGGATCCCAAAATTCCCACAAAAATCCCCAAAATTCCCTGAGAAAATCCTGAATTTTCACCCGGCGCCTTCCAGCTCGGAGAGCTCATAGCCTGGGAAACCCAGCCAAAATTACCCAAAATCACCCAAATTTCACCCAAAATTCCATCCCAAATCCATCCCAAATCCATCCTGAAATTCTAGGGGATCCCAAAAATCCCCAAAATTCCCTGAGAAAATCCTGAATTTTCACCCGGCGCCTTCCAGCTCGGAGAGCTCATAGCCTGGGAAACCCAGCCAAAATTACCCAAAATCACCCAAATTTCACCCAAAATTCCATCCCAAATCCATCCCAAATCCATCCTGAAATTCTAGGGGATCCCAAAAATCCCCAAAATTCCCTGAGAAAATCCTGAATTTTCACCCGGCGCCTTCCAGCTCGGAGAGCTCATAGCCTGGGAAACCCAGCCAAAATTACCCAAAATCACCCAAATTTCACCCAAAATTCCATCCCAAATCCATCCCAAATCCATTTCATAGCCTGGGAAACCCACCCAAAATCAC
>NW_024529942.1:0-746 GCF_017590135.1 Pyrgilauda ruficollis
GGATTTTGGGAAGATTTTGGGGGATTTGAGGGGGATTTTGGGGGGTCTTGAAGAATTTCGGGGACTTTGGGGACGTTTGAGGAGGATTTGGGGAATTTTAAGGGGTTTTGGCTGATTTTGGGGTGATTTTGGGGTGATTTTGGGGTGATTTGGGGCTGATTTTGGGGTGATTTTGGGTGGTTTTGGATTATTTTAGGGTGATTTTGGGCTGATTTTGAGGTGGTTTCTGTTATCCTGGTTGTTTTTTGGCAGATTTTGGGTTATTTTGGATTATTTTGGGCTGATTTGGGGTGATTTTGGGGTGGTTTTTGGGGTGATTTTGGATGATTCTTGGATGGGTTTGGGTGATTTTTGGGTAATTTTAAGTCTCCCGGGTGGTTTTTGGGGTGTCCCAGGTGGTTTTTGGGGAGATTTTGGGAGTCTTGGGTGGTTTTTGGGGTGTGCCAAGTAGTTTTGGACGATTTTGGGATGATTTCATGTGTCCGGAATTGGTTTGGGGTGATTTTGGATGTTTTTTGGATGGTTTTGGGGTGATTTTTTGTGTCCGGGGCGATTTTGGGGCAGTTTTGGGGTGATTTTGGGGTGATTTTGGGTGTCCTGCTTGGCTTTTGGGATGATTTTGGGGTGATTTTGAAGAGGATTTGGGTATTTTGGGGTGATTTTGGATGATTTTGGATGACTTTGGATGATTTTGGGGTGATTTTGGATTATTTTGGGATTATTTTGGGGTGATTTTGGATGATTTT
>NW_024529943.1:0-746 GCF_017590135.1 Pyrgilauda ruficollis
ACTGCATATCCTGTATTTTCTCCTTTTTTCAAGGAGTTCTATTTCTGTTAGCTAACATAACTCCCAAAGGGCTATCTTGGGGTATCTCTGCTAGTATGCTTTCATTCCCCCTTTTTTCCTGTACCCAACTTACTGGTTTTCTGTTCCATTTTCAAGATCTTATCTATTCATCCCCTGCCTCTGTTTCTTGCTTTCACTAACAGCTTAAATACCACTTTTCTTTCAACTACTCACACCCAAAAATAAAAAACCTTTTTCTCACACTACTTTTCAATACATGCACCTCCCTCCAAGGAGATATGGTAAAGCTTAAAATACACAATCTACATTACATATACTTTCATTCACTCACTTTTATTTCTCATTCACTTTAACACATTCTTTCACACCCTCAGGACACAAAGTGTCTGTCACCTAAGAATCGCTGGTCCCTGTGACCCCCCCTCACCTTGGGGTTGGCCTCAGGGTTTCAGTATCGCCGGGCCTCCTGGAAGGGTCCTGACTCTGGTCACCTCTGGTGCCTGTTCACCTCTGAGGCTGATTTGTGGGTCACTCACACTTTAGCCACGGCCCTCTCCACATGCCCAGGACAACAATGGCTTGATTTCAGGTCACATATACCTTATGCCGCAGCGCCCACCTGCCTGGGGGAACAATGGCTTGTTTGCAGGCAACACACACCTCTTTCCACAGCTCCCCCTTCCCACCCGCCCAGGAAATTGAGGCTGATTTTGTGTTTGACTCAC
>NW_024529944.1:0-746 GCF_017590135.1 Pyrgilauda ruficollis
CAAACCCTGGCCAGCCCTGATCCCTCTAGCTTAGACCTTGGCTACACAGCCAGCCAAAGGCCTTTACCAGGAGCCAGGGCCAGGAGAAGGGCTCCTCAATTCCCTGGGGCCACGAGAGGAGCTCAGATGTGATTCACAGTTCTGGATTCTCTGAGTAAAACAGGCAAATAAACACACCAATGACACTGGCTCCTCCAGAGCACCCAACTATTGTTACTGGCACTTGGATCCAAACAGCTTCTGGCCACACCTAAACAGAGCCTGGCTTGCACAGGACCTGCCCTGCACACCCTGGGAAGGGGAACGGGTCCAAAGGGTCCAAAAGCTTTATGGTCCTTTGCATTGACTTCCCAGGGAAATTGCACCAAGCACTGTCACAACAAGGGCTCCAACCCAATTCCTGGAACAGGAGGAACCAGGAGGAAACACGCTGGAACTGTGTGATCACTCCAGGTGCACAGCCCAAACCTGCCCACAGACCCCAGCGTCGCAGCACCGAGGAAGAACCTGCATAAGGCAGTGACAGTGAAATAGCTGATTCTTGTTTCGTTCTGAGCTGAGGTTCTTGTCTGGGAAATGGATCCTCAGCTGGCACAGCCCCAGCCCAACAGCTGCATTGCTTTTCTACCTCCACAAACACTCGCAAAGTTCGCCAAAGCCCTGTTTGTGCTGGCAGACAGCCAGCTCTTTATTATTGTGTACTATTAGTTCATAGTGAGAAATGTGCACTACAGGAAAAAAAAAAA
>NW_024529945.1:0-15884 GCF_017590135.1 Pyrgilauda ruficollis
AAAGGGCTATAAACTCATTTTTGGGCTGAAACGGTTGCATTTGTGGATAACTGGGGTTTTTGGGATTGTTCCCATGCAGGGGCAAGCATTGCACTCTCACATGGTGTCCTATCCAACTCCAGATGTTCCACAGTTCTTTGTTTTCAGTGCGTCACCTCCAGCTCAGGATTTCCCTGATTCCACGAGTCTGGACATCAGGGAGCACTTGAACAACACTCCTGGATTTTGGGGATCTTTGTTGTTGTCCTTTGCAGAACCAACAGGTGACTCTATCATCCTTGCAGGTCCCTTCCACCTCTGGTCATTCCATGATCCGAGAGCTCAGGGACATTGTTCACAACACCTTGAACATTGGGGTATTGTCAGCAGTGGCCTTTTGGGGTTGTCCTTGGTCAGGGACCTTTTTGACAACAGCCTTGAGCATTGGGGTTTTGTCAGCAGTGGCCTTTTGGGGTTGTCCTGCACAGGGTCAGGATCTGCCTCGATGATCCCTGTGGGTCCCTCCCAGCGCTGGATCCTCATGGCCCCTCAGCCCTGTGGCCTGGCCGGGTTCCTGAAGAGCCTTTTTGGGGTTTTGGGGGTTCCGGGGTGCGCAGCGGATGCTGCCTGGCCTCGCCTCCAACTTCCTCCGTCAAAACTCTCCAACGGCAGCAGCGGGGCCGCGGGCGGGGCCGTGCCAGGGCCATGGCCGAGGGCAGGAGCGGCAGCGCCGGGCTCTTCGCCAGGCAGGTCCAGAAGCACTTCAGCCGCGCCCAGGAGAAGGTACGGAGGTGCCACCCACCCCCACGTCCCAGCTTCGACTGGATGTGTCCTCCTTTCCCACCGCAGTGCTCCCGGGGTGGCCCAAAGGCACAGCTCAGCGCCTTTGGGTGCTCACAGGGTGGGAATTTGGGGTTTCTGGGTCACTGTCATCGTTGCTTCAAGGCTTTGGAGGATGGCATCTCCCAAAGATCCCCAAGATACTTTGGCTTCTCTAATGGTGGGGGGGTTCTCCACCCAAAACGCCTTGCGGAGGTTATGGGGGGCTGTGGGGAGGTGGCACAGGGTCCCTGGGCTGGCTGGCACTGAGGGGGCCCAGCAGGACCCAGCGTGGCCGGTGGTCCCAGGAGTGTTGGTGAGATCAGCACGGGCGCGCAGGAAGCGAGGGGGAAGGGCTGCGGAAGCGGCACGAGCGGGGCAATTCTCTGCTGCTTTGGGGCACTTGGGGGGGGCCTCTTTCCTTTCCTCTCCCCCTAAAAGTAGCTGTGACTCCCCTTTTGGGGGTGACACAAAGACCCCTTTCAAACCCTCACCCTCCCGGGTTTCCTGGCCAGGGCTCGGTGCTAAATTTGGCTTTCCCACGGCTCAATCATCCCGGGCCAGGCTCTGGCTGCTTCCTGCACGCTGCAAATCTCCCTCCCAGCCGGTCCTGGCCTCTTCCCAGGGGGCCCAACCTCTTCCTGGACATCCCAAATCTCCCTCTGGCCCAGCCCCAGCCTCTTCCTGGACATCCCAAATCTCCCTCTGGCCCAGCCCCAGCCTCTTCCTGGACCCCAAAGCTGCCCGCTCCCTGCCCTGGTCCCTTCCTGTGGGGGTCAAGCTGTTTGTAGACACCCTAAAAGTCCCTCCTGCCTGGCCCAGGCTCTTCCTGGGGGGTTCCACCTCTTCCTGGACACCTTGAATTTCCCCCCATCTAATTTTCCAGAGGGTCACCCTCTTCCTGGGCACCCCAAAACTCCTTCATGCCTGGCCCCAGCCTCTCCCCAGGGGAGCTCAGTGTCTTGCTGGACACCCCAAAGCTGCCCTCTTTCCAGGAGGTTCAGCCTGGACACCCCAAATCTCCCCCACCCAGCGCAGCCTCTCAGTTCTCCTTCAGCCTCAGACCCTCCTCATCCTCCTCACGGCACCCCCTGTGCCCCACAGCCAGGGGTTCGGGGTGTTTTGGGGTGCACAGCACTGCACCCACAGGGTTTAGGGTGGGAGGTAGGTTAGGGTGGGAGGTAGGTTAGGATGGGAGGTAGATTGGCACCCAAAAATTCACCGTTTTTCCTGAAAGAAATAAAAGCACTGAGGGACGCAGTGAAATTTTGCATTTCCACATAAATCCTGCCCCGCCTGATCCTCGGCAGCCCCTCGGGGGGGTTTTGGGGGGCCCGGGGGGCACAGCCCGGTGACCTCGGAGTGTGGTGGGGGCCTCTTCCCCTCTCTGTCCCTCACAGGTTTTGCAAAAATTGGGCAAAACGGTGGAAACCAAAGACGAGCAGTTCGAGCAGAGCGCCTACAACTTCCAGCTGCAGCAGGTGACAGGGGGACACCGGGGACATTGGGGACATTGGGGACACCCCGACCCATCCCGGGGGTCTCTGTCCCCCCCCAGCCCCGCGGACAGCCCTGACCCCCCCCTCGCCGCCGTGTTTTGCAGAACGAGGGTCACAAACTCTACAAGGAGCTCAAGGGGTTCGTGGGAGCCGTGAGAGGTGCGGAGCCGACCCCGAATGTCCCAGGGAAAACTGGGAACGGGCAGGGACTCGGGGCGGAGCCAGGATAATAAATAAAGAGTAGCAGAGGAAAGAAATCATGCTGCAATAAATAGATTATTAATTAAAAATCAGTGTTAAGTCAAAAGAAAGAATAAATAAAAATAAATATTGATTTAAATATTGATAAATGTTGATAAATAGATTGTATCTACGAATGGATAATAAAGAGAAAATAGCTAATAAATATACTATACATAATATATTATATAGATAATATATTATACATGAGATATATGTTATATCTTACATATATGACATATGCAATACATACTTTTATATCTCATTATTTATTAAATGCATATGGGATAATGAAGAGATAAAAATGATAGAGAGATAATGGAGAGATTAAAATAATAGATATTAAAATATATTAAAGATAAAATAATAATATAAATACTGTATGTGTGATAATAGATAATAAACATATATGGAATATATATTATATATAAGATATTAAATAGAAAACCAGATAATACATATGTTATCTATCGGATATATATGTTATGTATGGGATAATAGAGACAATAAATAATTTAAAATAACACACCTGGGCTAATAAACAAAAATGGACAGCAGTGAATAAATAAATAACGATCAGGAATAAATGATGATGATGATGATGATGATGATGACAGTGATAATGATAATAATAATGATAATAATGATAATAATGATAATGAAGAAAATAATGACAATAATGATAACAATGAGGATAATAATGATAACGATAACGATAATGATAACGATAACGATAACGATAATGATAATGATAACGATAATGATGGTGATAATGATGATGATGGTAATAATGATAATGATAATGATGATGATGAGGTGTCTGTGCCCCCAGTGATGCACGAGAGCTCCCGCAGAGTGGCCGAGACGCTGCAGGAGATTTACAGCCCCGAGTGGGACGGGCACGAGGAGCTCCGGGCCATCGCCGACGTGAGCCCCGGGTGTCCCCAAGGGTCCCCTCGAAGCCTGGGGGCGTTGGAGGGTCCCGGGTGTCACTGCTGTCCCCGTCCCTGTCCCCCCAGAGCAATGACCTCCTGTGGGATGACTACGAGGCGAAGCTGGTCGACCAAGCCCTGCTGCTCATGGAGAATTACCTGGTCCAGTTCGGGGACTTTAAGGTGCCCCCCTGCTCTGTCCAGCGGGGTTGGGGACAGGGGGAGCACGGGGGGGTCCTGGCTCACCTGTCCCCTCCCAGGAGCGCATCGCCAAGCGGGGCCGAAAGCTCGTGGACTACGACAGTGCCCGGCACCACCTGGAGGCTCTGCAGAGCGCCAAGAAAAAGGACGAGGCCAAAATCGCCAAGGTTGGGACTCCCCGGCGCTGTCCCCGTGGGGGGACAGTCCCCCGGCCGTGGGGACAAAGGCACGAGCCCCCCGTCCCTCCCCGCAGGCCGAGGAGGAGTTCAATAAAGCCCAGGCTGTGTTTGAGGACCTGAACAGGGACCTGCGGGAGGAGCTGCCCGTCCTGTACGGCAGGTACGGCCCTGTCACAGGCCTGGGGACACCGCGGGGGCTCGGGGACACGCGGGGGGCTGGGGGACACTGGGGGATTTGGGGACATCACGGGGCTGGAGGGCACCGTGAGGGTTGTCAGGCTGGGGATGTCATGGGGCTGGGGGACACCACAAGGGGACACCACGGACCAGGGGGATGGGGGACATCGTGAGTCTGGGGGACACGGCAGAGGTGGGGGGACATTGTAAGGCTGGGGGGCATCGTGGGGCTGGGGGACACGGGCTGGGCAAGGGTGCCATCGGGTGGGTGAGGTCCCCCCATGCAGGAAGAAGTGCGTGGGTCTCTGCTCAAAGTCCACCCTGGGGACACATCGGGGGTCCTGGGGCCATCAGCCACTGGGGCCTGTGACAGTGGGAGGTGGCAGCTCCACGGCATCCATGGGGTGGCCCTGAGGGGACATTCCCGTTCCGTGCGGGGCCCACGGAGTTGGGGACTCAGCCTGGGGGACGGATGGGAGGTGGCTGAGCACGCCCAGCTCCCTCCCTGTCCCCTCGGTGGGACATCGTGGGGCACGCCCAGACCCCTCCCTGTCCCCGCAGCCGCATCGCCTGTTACGTCACCGTTTTCCAGAACATCTCCAACCTCCGCGACGTCTTCTACAAGGAGATGAGCAAGGTGGGGAAGGCATCCCAAAACACCTCCCCCGACCCCGGTAGCACGAGGTGTTCCCAGGTGTCCCCAGGTGTCCCCAGGCGTCCTCAGGTGTCCCCAGGTGGCTACACCGGTGCTTTCCCCGTCCCTCCAGAATACTTGCCCTTCATTTCATTCATTCATTCAGAGCAGCCCGAGGGTGTTCGGGGTGTCCCCAGGGGTTGGGGGCCCTGCTGAGCCCCCGGGTGATGGGGGGCACTTGGGGGTCCCCCTGAAGGGTTTCTGTGTCCCCCCTCCCCAGCTCAACCGGGACCTGTACGAGGTGATGAGCAAACTGGAGAAGCAGCACTCGAGCAAGGTGTTCATCATCAAAGGTGTCCCCAGGTAACAGCCGGGGACATTGAGGGGACAATTCGCCCCCCAGGCCTCCTGGGGCGGGTGTCTGCCGCAGATGGGCTGAAGGTGCCTCTTGGTGGGCCTGGGGAATTATCGGGGTCCTGCTGGATGGGGAAGCGTCCCCTGCAAGCTGGGACGGTGACACCCCAAGGATGCTTGGGGACACCCCAAGCTGAACCCCTCTGTCCCCCCCCAGTAACCGCCGCTCTCTGGTCATCTCCGCGCCCGTGAGCCCCCCGGCCATGTTCCCCTGCCCGGACAAGGCTCCCGTGGTGGACGTGGAGGTGACACCGTTGTCCCCCGGCGGGGACAGCGCCGCCACCGACACCGCCACCAGCGCGGAGCTGGGGGCTGTTTCCCCCGGGCCCCCCCCGGCCTCGCCCGCCAGCGGGGGCTCCCTGGACTCGGCGTCGGTGTCCAGCGAGGAGAACGCGGAACCCGGCGGCGACAGCGAGCCCCCGGAGCGGGCGACGTCGGTGACAGGGTCGGTGTGCAGCGAGGGGACCCCGGAGCCCCTCTCCAAGCCCGACTCTCTGTCCCCTGGCCAGGGGCCATCGGCGACAGCCGCGGAGCCGGGGGGTGACAGCGGGGCGCTGGGGGGGCCCGAGGCCATCGCCACCTCCCTGGCGTCACTGATTTTATCCGAAGCCATTGCCCAGGCCGCTGGCACCTTGTCACCAGCGGCGGGGAGAGCAGCGGACGCGGCAGGGGACAGCGCGGCCACCAGCGCCGAGGGTCGGGCACGGCCCGCGGTGCCGCCGTCCCCCCCCTCAGCTGTCCCCTGCCGTGTCCTCGGTCCCGCGGCGGCACCGGCGTGTCCCCGGGAGCCGTGCCAGCTCGGCGGTGAGCGGGGACAGCGCGGTGACACCGAGGACAGCGCGGAGGCGGCGGATGTCGAGCCACAGGTGCGCAAAACTCAGGGGGAAATTTTGGGGGACGCCGGGGTGGGAGCGAGGAACGCACACAGGGGAATTCCCGGCTGGGGACATCCGAGCGGGATGTGGGGACACGGGGCCGGCCCGGGGGACAAAGCCAGCCCTTGGGACACCGGACCTGCCCCTCCCCGCGGCGCCGGGCCCCGGGAACGGCGGGTGCCCCCCTGGACCCCCAACCCAGGCGGGTGCAACGGGCGGGGGGCTCGGTCCCTTTTGGGGGGGATTCAACGGAATCACGAGTTGCCAGTGTCACCCCCGCGTCTCTCCCAGGGCTGTTCCGGGACACCGGAGCAGGACACGAGCCGGGACCCCTCAGGCGCTGCAGACCCCCCCCAGGATCCCCCCGAGTCCCTCAGCACCCTGTGATCCCACAGGGAAATGAGGCGTCTTCTCTAAATTCATTCCCCAGAAAGTATTTCCCAGCCCCCATCCCGTAGGAAATAAAGATGGAAAAGGTGGAAAAATCCCAAATTTCCATCTGGGATTGTGGAGGGGTCCGGGGGGACCCCACCGGCGGATTTGGGGTGCCTGAGTGTAGGGGGTGGGAGGTTGGGGGTTGTCACTCTCTGCCCGGCTCCAACACCTGTGACTCGGGAAAAAGGCGTCGAGCCTGTTCCACCAGTTCCGGAAAATGCGCTGTCATGCCAAAAAAAACCCCAAACACCCCAATTTTCCCCTCCCGTGATCCAGAATTCCCCCATTCCCGCACGAAGCCCCATTCCCAATCTCCGGGATGATGGGTTTGGCCCGCAGCCAGCGAGGGGATCGGGGGGGGGTTGATCCTCATTCCGGCCGAACTGGAAAGGTGAGGTAGGAAAAGGGCAACGCCTTCACCTGGGCAACGCCTTCACCTGGAGCCGCACATGGTGCCGGCAGGTAAGAGCTGCAGGAGTGGGGCCTGGATCCCGGGGTGCCCCCCCGAAATTCCCGGTCCCTGGGGGGCTTCAGGGGGTGGCTGCGCAAAATCCCAGGCACAGGGGTCTGGACACGGCGGCACCGCAGCCCTGCAGCGAGGGACGGCTGTGCAGCCGGTCTGGGGTGAAGCCGGAATGTCGGGGCATTTTCCAGCTGGATTTGGGGTGGGAGCGGAGGGAAAGGCCGGATCCTGCCACAGGGAGAGGCTGAAATCAGGAAATCCGGCAGGAAAGCTGAGGGGGAAACAGGGGGAGCAAAGTGCTGGTCCCAGGGGATCATCCCAAGGTGACGGAGAAGAAACGAGGGCGAGCAGCAAATCCCGCCCTCCACCCGCTGGGGAGGGGAAGGGGGGGCTCTAAAGGGGCTGCTGAGCACCCCCGAAAGAAGCCTGGGGGGGTGGTTTGGTGATCCCATCCTCCATCCGCCGGGAATGGGAAGGGAGGGGCTGTGAAGGCACCGCCAAGCACCCCTAAAAAATCTGTAGGGACGGTTTGCTCCTCCCGTCCTCCAAACACCGGGAATGGGGGTGGGGGGCTGTAAAGGGGCTGCCGAGCACCCCCGAAAGAAGCCTGGGGGGGTGGTTTGGTGATCCCATCCTCCATTCACCGGGAAAGGGAATGGAGGGGCTGTGAAGGCGCTGCCAAGCCCCCCTAAAAAATCGCTGTAGGGTTGGTTTGCTCCTCCCCTCCTCCAGGCACCGGGAACGGGCACGGGAATGGGGATGGGATGGGGGGCTGCATCCCCGGTGCTCCTGGAAGGGGTTTTTGGATCAGAGCAGCCGAGCGGGGCAGGGCTTCCCTCGGGAGCGGCTCTGGAGCCGCTCGGCCGGAGCGCAGGAATGAGGAAGATGAGGGTTTTTCACAACCCTGCTTTGAAAACCCGTGGAAATGCATCGGGATGCAGCGGGCTGGGAATGATTCACCGCCGCTGCCAGCCCCCGTCTTCCGGGCTGGATCCCGGCCTGGCACTGCCACAGATCCCGAGGGTTTCCGCGGTGGGAAGCACCGGAGCCTTCCCGCAGGGCTCGGGTGATTCCTTCCCACGATCCCAAGGCGGGAGCCGGGAGGGGATCCAGGGGGAGCATCCCTGCCCCGGAGAGAGCAGGAGGAGCTGCACTCCCACCACCACGCAAGGTTTGATGGAAATCAAACCCTTCCCTCAGATAAACTCGGGTTAAACCTTTGGCGAGCCCCAGCATTCCAGTTCTCAGGCGCTGTGGGTCCCAGGATTGTGATTTTTGGGTGCTCTGCCCAGAACTGGTTTGAGTTCCTCCCTGGCAGTGCCAGACTCTTCCCAAGAAACGCCTCCCAAGGCTCGGACCAGCCCCGTTCCACCCAGCGGCGCCTTTTCCTCTTCTTCCCCTAAACCCCAGACTCTTTTGGGGAATTTAATCCCAGTTTTGGCTCTGAAGCCACCCGGGAGCAGCAGCTGCTCCATGGGAAGGCCGTGCTTGGCTTTGGGAAAGGCCCAGAGCCCGGAGAGCGCTGCCGGGGGAGGTCACAGCAAAGCCGGGTTTAATGAAGGGCTGGGTGAAAGCAAAACCGGATTGAAAACAGAACCGTTTAAAGCAAAACTTGGTTTAATTCAAAGTTGGGTTTAAAGCAACACCGAGTTTAAAACAAAGCTGGGATTAAAGCAACTCTGGATGTAATGCAAATCTGTGTTTAAAGCAAAATCGTGTCTAAAGCAAGCTCAGTTTAAAGGAAAGCTGGTTTTAAGGCAAAATCAGGTTTAATTCAAAGCTGGGTTTAATGAAAAGCTGGACTTAAAGTGAAATTTGGTTTAAAGCAAAATGAGTTTAAAGCAAAACTAAGTTTAAAGAAAAGTTGGGTTTAACATAGAACTGGACTAAAGTAAAATCAGGCTTAAAGCAAAATTGTGCTGGAAATAAAATCGGGTTTAATGCAAAGCTGGGTTTAAGGCAAATCGGGTTTAAAACAAAGTTGGGATTAAAGCAGAGCTTGGTTTCAAGCAAAGCTGGATTTAAAACAAAACAAGGTTTAAAGTGAAAAAAATTTCAAGTGAAACCAGCTTAAAATAAAGCAAGGTTTAATGCAGGACTAGTTTTAAAGCAGAACCAGGTTTAAAGCAAAGCTGGGTTTAGAGTACAATCGGGCTCAAAGCAGAGCTGATCTTAAGTAAAACTGAGTTTAATGAGCGGGTGGCTGCTCGGGGTCCCTGCTACTCCTGTCACTGCCCCAATTCCCGGAGCCCCCAGCCCCAACTCCCGGCTCCTCCCCCAGCCTCATTTCTCGGGGCTCCCCAGCTCTCCCAGCTCCCCCAGCCCCAATTCCCGGACCTCCCCCATCCCAATTCCCGTTTCACTCTGCCCCAACTCCCGGATTCCCGGCGCCCCCAGCCCCAATTCCCGGCGCTCCCCCAGCCCCAATTCCCGCTCCCGGCCCGGCCGTGGCCCCGCCCCTGCCCCGCTCCCGCCGCTCGATTTCCTCTTTTTTTAAAACCCCAAACAAATGGGATTTGATTCGCTCGGAGCGCGCTGAGTCACGGAACCCCCGCGCCCCGGAGCCACCCGGCCCCGCGCCCGGAGCCACTGCCGGGACACTCTGGGGGGCCCGGGGGTCCCCATCGGGCACAGCCAAGGTGGGTCGGACAGCTCCACGTCCCGGCTGCGACACCGAGCTCCGGCCCCGCCTTTGGGGCGTTTTCAAGGACTTTCGGGCACTTTGAAGCTCTCAAAATCTGGGAGTGAATCGAGTCAGGGGCTGGTTCTTCCCTGCCCCGGCTCCGACCCCGGCCCAGTAACACCAGTGCGTTACTGGTGCTGCACCACCCCCCTGGCGCGGAGCCTTTGGGGGCGGTTTGGGGGAAATCACCACTTTTATCCCTATTTTTGGCAGCTCCGAAGGAACCCGGAGCCTCACCTGGAAGGAGGGATCTCAGCCCCACCTGAGCACAGCTGATGGGGCATTGAGTGGGAATTCACCGCTTTTACCGCTGTTTTTGGCAGCTCTGAAGGACCCCAAACCTTCCCCCGGCAGGAGCCGATGCGATGGAGAGAGATCAGCCCCACCTGGGCTCAGGTGAGCGCCTGGAGCCGCTTCTCTGGCCTCTTCCCACCTTCCCCACCCGTCCCAAGCCCTCCCTCACCTCCCTCTCTCGCTGTCCCGAGGAAGACCTGACCACCCCGTACCTGAGGAAGGCTCCCACGCCCCCCGGCCATGAGGACGCCGACACGGCCGTGATCGCAGGTGAGGCCGCGCTCCGCTCGGCCCCGGGGCGCTGCCGGCGCTCGGGCTGAGCCTGTGCTTGCCCGCAGTGGTGATCACCCTGGTGTTCCTGACGCTGCTGACCGTGCTGGCGGTGATCGGGATTTACCTGTACCGCAACCAGGGCTCCTACCGCACCTACGAGCAGCCCGAGCCGGACACGGCCCCGCGGGAGGAGCCTCCGGCCAAGGAGAAGGAGGAATATTTTATCTAAGGACGCGCCTGGCATCCACACAGGTCCCGAAGTTCCCTGGAGCTGGGGGGTCGACGTGAATTTTCAGGGGTTAGGATGCTACCTGAATTCCCTGGCATCAGGGATCTGCCCAAATTTCCTGGAGTTGGGGATCCGCGGAAATATCCCGGAGCTGAGGATCTGCTGGAATTTCTTGGAGGTGGGGGATCTTCCTGAAGGGGAATCTGCCTAAATTCCCTGGAGCTGGGGCTCTACCTGCATTTTCTGGCTTTGGGGTTCTGCCTAAATTGCTTGGATTGGGGGATCCACCTCAATTGAAAACCTGCCTAAATTCCCTGGGGTCGAGGTTCTGCCTAAATCTCCTGGAGCTGGGATCTGCCTGAATCCCCTGGAGCCTGTGATTTCCCTAAATTCCCTGGAGCTGGGGTTCTGCCTAAAGCTGAGGATCTACAGCTGGTTTTGTTTGGTTTGTTTGGTTTTTTTCCTTAATTTATGAAGCCAACCATGGAAGGATTACATGGGTGCCCGAGGGTAGGAAAAACCCCAAATACCCCCCCCAAAAAATAGTAAGAGGAAGTTCCCACTGCAGCAGGAAAAAGGAAAGAAGTGAGGAAACCCCAGCTGGCAGCAGCCAAAGGGGTTCTCAGAGGCCCAACAGAAATCTGTTACTTCATTTAAATTTTCAAAATAATCTTTATTTTATTTTTGGTTTTTAGTATAAAAACTCCACAAGTTCAGTGCAGCACAGAGAGTCCGAGAGCTGAGCTCGGGAGCAGTCAGGGATGGTCACACTCACACAGAACACAGATTCAGATTAAAGTGAAATATTAAGATAAAATAGAGTCGAATCTGAGCTCTTTCTTCATCAAGTAACAACCAAAAGGAAGGAAAACACCCGACTGAGGATCCCTGAAGTGCTCCTCCCAATCTTGTGGAGGTTTGGTTATCAATGCAGGTGTGAGTCACTGATAAACACATCGATAAACCCATTCACAAACTTCCCATTCATAAAAACCCACCGACAAACTTCCCATTGATAAAACTCCTCCATAAACCCACCAATCAACACCTCATTGATCAACCCATCGATAACCCCCAAACCATTCCCATCCCAAAGAGGAAACCCAAGGGATTTGGGTGCTCCCTGACATCCCCACCCCGGGGACAGATGGAAACAGCCTCTCGGATTTAAGGAATTTGGGTGCGAAAACACCAGGTCTGAGTTAAAACCAAGCGTTTGCTAATGAAGCATCAATTAAACCTGGCTCTAGCTGGAATGGGAGGATCCCCCGGGAGCTGCAGCACGGCCCTGGCACCGCTCATGGCTTTGATTAGAGCTGAGGTGCAAACGATCCGAGATTACTGGGAGTGGGTTAAAAAAAATCCCAGGACAGAGGTTCCTGGGGGAGAAAGGTGGGAGAGGGTGAGGGGGCACCTCGAGTGAGGCCAGGAAGGGCTCAGGTGTCCCTGCCCCTGCTGGGGAGGAGATTTTTGCCTCTGGGAAGAAGATTTTTGCCTCTGGGAAGGGAATTTTGCCACTGGGAAGGGAATTTTGCCACTGGGAAGGAGATTTTTGCTTCTGGGAGGGAGATTTTGCCTCTGAGGAGGAGATTTTGCCTCTGGAGACGAGATTTTTTTCTGTTTCCTACCCAAAATCCACCTTTCCCAGAAAGAAGAGAAACCCGGATGGCTCCAGCAGAGTGATGAGGGCGGTGGAAGGGGAAACCCCTCCCCAGGGCGTAATTAGGCCATTAATTAATTACAGCGGCGTGTAAATGAGGAAGGGGCGGGGCTGAGCTCACCCCTGTTTGTGAATGAGCCCCCCGGGACCCCTCCCCTGTCACCCACTCGTGTCCCCCCGGGGGGGGTCCCTCCCCAGGCCCCGTTCAGGTCCCTGGGGGGAGGTGCTGACGGGTGGGGACCCCCAAACCCGGCCCCCCCTCACCAGAGGCTGAAGGCCCCCCCGGCCCCCCCCAGGAAGCCCCCCTTGCGTGGGGGCAGCAGGACGGCGGCTCCGGGCGGGACGGGCACCGGGGGGGCTCCCGGGGGGCACCCGGCGGGCGGCGGCTGCAAGGCAAAACGGGACAGGGCACTGTCACCAGAGGGACAGGCACTGCCACCACAGGGACAGGGCACTGTCACCAGAGTGCCACCACAGGGGATAGGGCACTGCCACCACAGGGACAGGCACTGTCACCACAGGGGACAGCAGAGGTCACTGCCACCACAGGGATAGACACTGTCACCACAGGGACAGGCACTGCCACCACAGGGACAGGGCACTGTCACCAGAGTGCCACCACAGGGGATAGGGCACTGTCACCACAGGGGATAGGACTCTGTCACGACAGGGGACAGGTCACTGTCACAACAGGGGACAGCCGAGGTTGCTGTCGTGCCCAGGACGGGCTGTGGGGACAGAGCAATGTCCCCAAGCCCTGCTGAGGGACAGTGGCTGGGGGTGGGACACGCTGGGCCCTCAGCCCTGAGCCACCTCTGAGGCCTGTGGCACCTGGGCCGGGGTGGGGGGGGACACCTGTCAGCTGTGCTGCCACCTGCGGGACACATTGTCACATGAACTGCCACCTGCGGGGCACACTGTCACCTGTGCTGCCACCTGGGAGACACCTGTCACCTGTCCCCAAGCTACAGGAGGCAATTCCAGGGGAGCAGGAACCTCTCAGGCTCCAGGAGAGGGGAGCCAAGGGGGCCAGGGGAGCAGGAGCCTCCCCCAGCTCACAGGCAGTGCCAGGCCCAGGTGTGGGCACAGGTGAGGTCTGGTGGCCAAGGCCCCCCTTGCACTGCTCCCCCAGACCAGATTTGGGCAGTGCCACACACACCCAGCCCAGGGTCACCTGTGATCCCAAATCCCAGCTGGAAGTGCCCAAACCAGCTGGGATGGGGCTGGGACTCACCTGGGCCAGGGCCAGGTGATCTTCTGGTCCCTCCCCACCCAAATCCCCCAGGCCTGGGGATGCAGCTGCACTCCCCGGGATGCTGCCAGTGCCACCTGTCCCAAACCTTCCCACCTGTCCCAAACCCCACAGATCCACCTGCAGTCACCTGGATGCTGGCAGTGCCACCTGTCCCAAATCTTCCTACCCAAATCCCCAAGCCCCAGAGATGCAGCCGCACTCCCCAGGACGGTGCCAGTGCCACCTGTCCCAAACCCCACAGATCCACCTGGTATCACCAGGACGGTGCCAGTGCCACCTGTCCCAAACGCTCCCACCTGTCCCAAACGCTCCCAGCTGTCCCCATGGCAGAGATGCAGCTGCACTCACCGGGATGCTGGCAGTGCCCCCTGTCCCCAGCCTGGCAGCGGTGTCAAAGCCCCCCTCGAGCAGCACGGTGGATCCTGGTGGGAACACCTGGCCCAGGGGCAAATAGGCCACGGGGGAGCCCAGAGCCCCCAGGGGCAGTGGCGGGGCCAGGGGCAGGTACAGGGACGCCCCTGGGTACGCTGGGGACACGGGGGGGATGCCAGCAGCGCCCAGGGGCACGAAGCTCAGACGGTAGAGCTGCAAAAAGAGCAAGGCAGCGAGGTCAGACAGGTGTCACCCCCAGCCAGCAGCCAGGGACTGTCACCTGCCTGAGGGGGCTGGGGGTCACCTGAATACACCCCTGGGCTTTACTGGGGTCTTTGGGTCCCCTGGGCCGTGGGCAGGAGGGGTCCCCGGGTAAAGGTGCCAGGGTAAAGGTGCCAGGGACAGGTGTGCCCCCGTGCCCCACCTACCTCGGGGTATGCAGCGGCAGGGTCAAGGTAGGGGGGCGGCTGCGGCAGGGGCAGAGCCTGGGGGTACCCGGGGGGGGCCGGGCCCGGGAACAAGGGCTGGCCTGGGAACGGCCCTGGGGACAGAAACGGGTCAGGAGAGCCGGGAGCCAGGGCTGGGCTTTGGGGCTGGAGGAAAAGGCATCGCCCCGTGCCCTGTGCCCCCCCGGGCATCACCCCAGCACTCCCCATCCCTGCCTGCCCCCCCAGGCAGCTCCGCCATGGCATCAGCCCGGCCTCGGTGTGCCCCCAGCGCCCCCCACTCCCCCCACGGNATTATATTTATATATAATAATAATATATATAATTATAATAATAATGTAATAATATATAATATCAATTACAATAATATAAATTATAATTTGTGTGATGCTATTTATATCCGTATATTTATATCAATTTTATATATTTATATTTATAAATAATTTTATATCTTTTAAAAGATATATTTTTATATATTTAATATATATTTTAAATAATTGTATTTTAAATTTTCCTATTTTGTACATTATAAATATGTATACATTAACATTGATTATATATATTCTCTTTATTTTATGTATTTCCAATTATATTTATTATAAATTATATTTTAATAATACAATTTCTATTATAAATAATAGAAATGATGGAATATAAATTATAGAAATAATCCCTATATCTCTGTATCGTTACAGAGCCCCCTGAGGTTGTCAAATTCCCGGTTTTGACAGTCCAAAATTCCCGTTTTTAAAGCCCAAAATTCCCATTTTTGAAAGTCCAAAATTCCCATTTTTGAAACTCTAAAATTCCCATTTTTGAAAGTCCAAAATCCCATTCTTGACAGTCCAAAATTTTAAAGTCCAAAATTCCCATTTTTTAAGGCCCAAAATTCCCGTTTTTGGCAGTCCAAAATTCCCGTTTTTAAAGCCCAAAATTCCCATTTTTGAAAGTCCAAAATTCCCATTTTTTAAAGTCCAAAATTCCCGTTTTTAAAGCCCCAAATCCCATTTTTGACAGTCCAAAATTCCCATTTTTTAAAGTCCAAAATTCCCGTTTTTAAAGCCCCAAATCCCATTTTTGACAGTCCAAAATTCCCTTTTTTAAAGTCCAAAATTCCCATTTTTTAAGGCCCAAAATTCCCATTTTTTGAGGTTCAAAATTCCCGGTTTTAAGGTCCAAAATTCCCATTTTTGACAATCCAAAATTCCCGTTTTTTAAAGCCCAAAATTCCTGTTTTTTAAAGCCCCAAATTCCCGTTTTTAAGGTCCAAAATCCCATTTTTGACAGTCCAAAATTCCCATTTTTTAAAGTCCAAAATCCCATTTTTGACAGTCCAAAATTCCCATTTTTTAAAGTCCAAAATCCCATTCTTGACAGTCCAAAATTCCCTTTTTTAAGGCCCAAAATTCCCTTTTTTAAAGTCCAAAATCCCATTTTTGACAGTCCAAAATTCCCGTTTTTAACGCCCCAAATTCCCGTTTTTAAAGCCCCAAATTCCCGTTTTTAACGCCCCAAATTCCCGTTTTTAAAGCCCCAAATTCCCGTTTTTAACGCCCCAAATCCCATTTTTGGGTGTTTTCCCTCTCCCCTCATCTCGCCCCCACTTTCAGGACTCCAATTTCTCCTTTTCCTCCCCATTTCCATCGCGCTCATGAATAATGCAGTAGCTGCGGCATGAATATGCAAATGAGCCTGCCGGCAGGGGATGTGCTCATGAATAATTCATGAGGGGAAATGTTCCTCACCTCCGAACCGCCAGAAATGGGAAAAAAAAACAGATTTACCTTCCCGGGGAGCCGGGCGGGCCGGGAGCGCGGAGCTGCCT
>NW_024529946.1:0-746 GCF_017590135.1 Pyrgilauda ruficollis
TCTTTTCAATTTTCTTTAATTCCATTTTCCCCTAATTATTAATTAATAAATATTTAAAATATTTTTATATTTCAAATTTTTCCTTTTATTTATATTTTTAAAACGCCTTTTAAAAATACTATTTTAATTTCCTTTTTATTTGAAAATTATTTTTATTTTAAATTCCTTTTCATTTCCCCTAATTATTAATTAACAAATAATTTTTAATTTCCTTTCTTTTCCCAATTTTTCCTTCTCCATTTTTTCCCATTTTTCCCTTTTCTTTCCATTTTCCCATTTTCCCCATGATTTCCTTTAATTTTCCCATTTTTCCCTTTTTTCCAGCCTCTCTCCCAATCCTTTTCCCGCTGGCGACGCCATCAGGTAACAAAAAATTCCCAAGAAAAATCCGAATTTTGGGCAAAACTGGGTGGTTCTTCTCCATTTTCACCTCAAAAAAAAAAATTTTTTTTTTGGCCATTTTTGGCCTTTTTTTGACCCAATCTGAGCCCAAACCAACCAGGGTCATGGTGGAACCTCCTCCATCCAAGAAAAAAAAAAAAATCAGAATTTTGGGGGAAAAAATCGGGATTTTGAGAAAAATTGAGGGGTTCTTCCTCATCTTCTCCATCTCCACCTTGGCCAACCTCACCAAAATTGAATTTTGGGTCATTTTTGACGTTTTTAGGGCCATTTTTAGGTCTGTCTTGGTGGCACCTGAAGATCATTGTCAGGGTGCCAAAAACCAGGATTTTGGGAAAAACTGG
>NW_024529947.1:0-746 GCF_017590135.1 Pyrgilauda ruficollis
GGATGAACTGGGAGGGGACAGGGAGGGAGTTAAAGGGTTAAAAATGGAGGGAAATGGGGATTTGGGGTTACTGGTTTGTACTGGTTTGGGGTTGGGGTTACTGGTTTGGACTGGGATGAACTGGGAGCGGAATTGGGGGTGGTGGGTGGGAGTTAAAGGGTTAAAAATGGGGGGAAATGGGGATTTGGGGTTACTGGTTCATACTGGTTTGTACTGGTTTGGGTCTGGGGTTACTGGTTTGGACTGGTTTATACTGGTTTGGGGTTGGGGTTACTGGTTTGGACTGGTTTATACTGGTTTGGGGTCTGGGGTTACTGGTTTATACTGGGAGGGGACTGGGATGAACTGGGAGGGGATTTGAGAGTGGTGGGAGGGGTTTAAGGGGTGTGGGCGGGGCTTAAAGGTGCTGGGAGGGGTTTGGTGACCATATATGGGCATTGAGGGTGGTGGGAGGGGCTTAAAGGTGGCGGGAAGGATTTGATGACCATATATGGGCATTAAAGGGTTGTGGGTGGGGCTTCAGTGGTGTGGGAGGGGGTTTAATGATGGTGGGAGGAGTTTAAGGGTGGTGGGAGGGGTTTGATGGCCATATATGGGCATTGAGGGATGGTGGGAGGGGCTTAAGGAGTGTGGGAGGGGGTTTGATGGCCATATATGGGCATTGAGGGATGGTGGGAGGAGTTTAAGGGTGTTGGGAGGGGCTTAAATGTAATGGGAGGTGATGGATGACCATATATGGGCATGGC
>NW_024529948.1:0-746 GCF_017590135.1 Pyrgilauda ruficollis
AGGGTCCTGCTGCCAGCCCCAGCCCCCCACCACGGCCCCAGGGTGTCACCCACACCACGGAGAAACACTTGGGGTCACTGAGCCCAACCACCAGCTGCACCCCAGGATGTACCCCCAGCTCTTCCACTGGAATTCTGCTTTTATTCCCCAGCATTCCAGAAGGATCTGGCCTCTCAGTGCCTCCCTGACCCTGCCAAATTCCTTGGCAGAGCTCAGCCCAGCCCTGTGCTCCTGCCCAGCAGGTTCCACAGGAGCCACAGCCCTGCTCATCCCAGCTCCAGCTCCCCAAATCCCAGCTAAACACAGCCCTGGGGGCGGCTGACAGGCACAGCCCCCCCTCCAAACCTCCCTGCTGCCCCCAGAACCCCAGAGTGCTCCTTGGGCACGGCCTGCTGGGGGGATTTTTGGGGATTTCTGGGGATTTGGGGACCCAGGAGCTGCAGCTGCAGCGTGTGGGGACTGAGCTGGCACTGCTGCACGCCCCACTCACACATCTGGCTGAGAAAAAGCTTTTTTTGGGCAGTTTCAGCCCTTCCCCTTCACCCCTGCAGTTACAGAACCCCGGTGCCCGAGGCCCCACAGAACCCTGGCACGGAGAGTTTGTCTCCCAGAGGAATTTCCTGACTCCCCCACGTGTCCCACAGCACGTTCCTGCTTTGTTCCCCAGCTCCAGGGGGCTCTGAGGAGCTGCTGCAGCTCTCTCATCCCCCTGTGGGGCTCCCTGACCCCATCTGGGAGCTCCCTGA
>NW_024529949.1:0-746 GCF_017590135.1 Pyrgilauda ruficollis
CGCGGCTCCGGCCGTAAAGCGCGCGGGAGGGCGGGAAGCGCCTGTCGCAAAAGCGCGGCGCGTTGCCATGGCGACCGGCGTGCCGGGCGGCGTTACCATGGAAACCGTCCCGGAGTCCCCGAAACCGACGCGGGAACACTAAAATCACCTCAGGGATCCCCAAAATCATCCCGGGGACTCCAAAATCATCTCAGGGACCCCCCAAAACACCCTGGAGACCCCAAAATCCCCCCGGGGCCCCCCAACCCCCGCGGGTCCCCCTCAGAAGCGGCGTCGCGCCGTAAAGCGCCGCCGCGAAGCGCCGCGTTACCACGGTTACCTCCTCTCGGCGCGGCACTGCCGCACAGAGCGCGCCGTCGTCATGGCGACGCCCTCAGGAGAGCCGTAAAGCGCGGCGAGGAGGCGCGAACGGCGGCGTCGCCACGGCGACGAGCCCGCGAGGAGGGCGGAGCCGTAAGGCGCGGCCGGCGTTGCCGGGAGACGGCCGCAAAGCGCGCGGGGCTCGGCGGCAGTGTCGCGTTGGCGCGCAGTCATGGCGGTGCCGAACGGGGCCGGGGCCGCGGCCGGGACGGGCCCGGGGGGACCCGGGCTGGGCCTGGGGGTCCCGGGGGTCCCGGCGGGGCCCGGGGGAGGCCTCAGGGCCGCGGCCGGCCTCTACGAGCAGCTCAAGGGAGAGTGGGGCCGCAAAAGCCCCAACCTGGCCAAGTGCGGGGAGGCCCTGGGCAGGCTCAAGGTGAGGCGGGGGG
>NW_024529950.1:0-746 GCF_017590135.1 Pyrgilauda ruficollis
TGCTGCCTGGAGACAGAGCCCAAGCCATGATGGTTTGTGTTTGAAGGGGCCTTAAAGATCATCTCCTTCCCATCACAACTCCTGACCTCCTCCACCTTCCTTGCTCCAAGTCCTCTGCACCCCAACAGGTTTTTTTGCCAGCTCAACCCTTCCCAAGCCACCCCCATTTCTCTCTCCACCTTTTTCCAGGCTGGCTGCCACTGCAGGGATGCTGCAGGGATGTCAGATGGCCTCTTTCTCTCACCTTGTGCGGGTTTTCCACTTGATCCACTTTACCTCTGAGCTGCTGCCATTACAGCCCACAAAAGGCAAAGCAATTCCTTTTCTCCTGACACTGCCAGGATGAGTGCTGCCCAGGGTGCTTTAAAATTGCGTTTATCTGCTCTGAGCAGACTGGAATGCCTGTCTGGGATTGTGAGTCAAGAGCCTGCTGATAGCACAAGTGTCCCTGGGATGGCACCTGTCCTCTCCAGACACAGATTAAATTTGTGGGGAGAGCAAGGAAGCAGCAGTCCCCTGTTATCCTCTGCTCTGACTGTTGGCAAGCAGTGATTTAGGGATTTCTCAGCCAGAGGTTGTGTGTGAAGCATGAGGGGAAAATCTTCAGGCTGATATCAAAGTGGTGCTTGTGCCTAAATTCTTTTTGGAGCCACAGATGCAGAAGCAACATGGAACTGGATTAAAATATTAGTTCAAACCCAAGGAAATGTGCTCAGATTAAAGAATAAAACTGGGCAGAAAAAAAA
>NW_024529951.1:0-746 GCF_017590135.1 Pyrgilauda ruficollis
AATATATATAATTTCTATATTCATATATTTTCTATTCTTGTGTATTATTTATTCTTTACATGTTATTTTTATATATTAAGTAGATAACATTTATATATTATATATTTTATATATTTTATAATATATTATTTATTATATATTCTATATTAATTTTGCAAATTATTTTAATATAATTAAATTTTTTAATCTCTTTTAAAATATAATAAATAATTAAATCTCTTTTTAACTACTTTTGATATCATTTTATATAATTTGTCATTTTTTACATAATCTGTCAGCCTTTTGTGGTCACTACCCTAATCCCTGCGTGGATTGTGTATTTTGGTGTGATAAATGCATATTATTGTTTAAAATAATAAATGTATATTAATGTATATTATAGTTAGATATATTAGTTTAAACTGCAGTAATTTAATGTATATTATAGATAAATATATTAGTTTAAACTGCAGTAATTTAATGTATATTATAGCCAAATATATTAGTTTAAACTGCAGTAATTTAATGTATATTATAAATATATTATTTTAAACTGCAGTAATTTAATATATATTACAGATAGATATATTCGTTTAATTTAAACTGCAGTAATTTAATTTAATCAGTAATGATCTCACTTATACTGCAGTAATTGAATGTATATTATAGATAAATATATTATTTTAAACTGCAGTAATTTAATATATATTACAGATAGATATATTCGTTTAAACTGCAGCAATTTACTGTATATTATAGATAGATAT
>NW_024529952.1:0-746 GCF_017590135.1 Pyrgilauda ruficollis
TGAGACTGTTGGATTTATCCATGGGAATTCTGCTGGAGACATCCTCTGTGCTCATTTTCCTGTCCCTAAACCAGGAATGGTCCCAGTGTCCTCCCAAAGAGTCCCCCCTGGCAGGGTTAAATGTGCTGGTGTGGCTGCACAAATTCCAGCTGAGGACTGGGCTCGGGCTCAGGGGGTTCTCCCCACCCTGGAATTTTGGGAAAATGTGATTTCAACAGGGAGAGTGAGCTGGGGACACACGGGGTGTCCTTAAACCCAACCTCTCTACATTTCATCTGTCATCACTAATTAAAACACAGAAGCAAGGTTGCTAATTGTGTTGAGGACAGCGTGGTTGGGAAATAAAGGAAATGTGGACTCAGAGGCAGGAATTAATGTATTCCAGGCGGGAAGGGGGGCTTGGCTGGCGGGAAATATCAGCTCCTTCTGAGGACGAGGACAGTCACAGCCCCACTGTTCATTACTTTGGATGTGTCACATTTGCCAGGCTGACAAGATGTATTACAGATGAGGAGTTTTGCAGATGGAGAGAAATATCCATGGAAGTTGTTTATTTGATTTTGTTTTTCAGTATTTTTATTATTTTTCTTTCTTTTCTGCACTACCCTGTCCAACCTTGGGATAATGGAATTATTTTATGCCTTTTGCACTATCATCAGGCTTTGGATGGCTGCACAAAGGCCACTGGCAACAGAATAAGATGGCTGTAAAAAAATGCAAAAAATTGGGATAGGGAAAAAAAAAAA
>NW_024529953.1:0-746 GCF_017590135.1 Pyrgilauda ruficollis
AATCTGCTGTCTGATTGGAAAGAGAAGTTCGCTTGTCCAGAATATTCTACTGTCCAAATGGTTATCACTCCAAAAACATACAAGCCATCTCTTTCTTTCACACAAGGCTATTCATGCAAATGAAAGCTGATCATCTTAATCTGCAGGGATCACTTCTACTCCTTCAAATCTCTAGAATTTTTTTTCAAAATCCTTCACAGAGAGCAACATACAGGAAACAGGACACAGTGAAAAAACCTGGATGTGGAGTTCTGATCCTCTGGTTTCTAATACCTGAAAGGTAATTCCATACAGAAATGAGCTAAATGTAGCTAAAAGAGGACCAAATAAGTGGAAGCACTGCCTGCCCACTGATCTCTTCCAACACCATCTTAAATTATCCTTTTCACTACAAAGTCCTCACCTTTTGGCATCCTGGTAAGAGGAGGATCACAACATTCCATGTGAAAGCCACGGTCACAGGAGTCACAAAATAGCATGTTATCCTGTTGAAGACATAATCTCTCTTTATATGTGCATCAGCATCAAGCCCTCCATTAATCTGTCACCATTTCAGAGAACAGGCACATAGTTTTCAACTACAATTCAAGGTATTTCACAGGTCTCAGAAAGTATACCAGACTAAAATAAAAGCTGCAGACATTTCCCTCTAATATATTTTTATTTTGTAGTTTAACATAACAACCACAAAACTGGTATCCATTTCATTCAATCCATACTTCACTACACTTACAGCATTTTTCACT
>NW_024529954.1:0-746 GCF_017590135.1 Pyrgilauda ruficollis
AGTGAAGTGCTGTAGAATTCACAGCTTGTGAGACTGTAACATAGGTAAGAACTAATAAACATCTGAATCCAAGCAACAAATACCATCTCCTGCATTTAACCCCAACCGTGGCAAAAAGAAGTTAAGACTTGACAGTAAGACCTCAGCCACCAAACTCTGAATTTCAAGTTCCTCCTCCAAAGAGTGAAAAATTGTCCAAAAATCTCCTGCCAACACAATTGCCCCCATCCTCCCCACAGAACCAGCTGGAGATGGTGCTGGGACAGCTGGAGAAGCACACACTTGCTGCAGAAAGTTTCAACCCAAACAATTAAATCCCTGAAAGAATTTCCAAAAGCGCCTAAGCAGGTTACATGCCTAATTCTCAGAGCCCAATGGGACTTGGACATCTAATCTTCTTAGCTGCTTTTGAAAATCTTTGCCAGGTGCCTGTTTGCATGTTTAGGTGCCCTAAAACCTTTGTGAGTCTGAGCTGTGGAGCGTGGTCACTTTGGGTCAGAGCAGAGTCGCAGCAAATCCCATCTGGAGACAGTTATTTGGGATAAATCTGAGCTGGGCAACCAGCAGGGTCCCCAGCCCTGCTGAGGGACACCATATGTCCTTGGTCCTTTTGCTTTATTCTACTTTTGGCAGACTTACCATGGGTAAGGCAGAAAGGCAGAGCCTTCCCTGTGGGCCCTGCCCAGAGAGCCTCAGCTCTGTCAGGTACCACAGAAAGAGACTCTGCTGTGAAAGCCTCGTGTGCT
>NW_024529955.1:0-746 GCF_017590135.1 Pyrgilauda ruficollis
AACTTTAAAAGCTGGAAACATAAGAAAGCTACTTAGGAACTATTACCTGCTAAAATGCAGGTATTTTGCAGTTTGCATCATAATTGTTTGTACTAACTGGCAACAGCTCTTAAAAACAAAGGTAACTTAGGATAGATTTCAGTAATTAAGATGATTTTACTGTTATTAGGATGTATTGCAATGCTCACTGAAGACAAAAGAATGATTGTTTTATGCCTGCAGATGACATACTCTGTGTTATTGATAACATTTTTTTAAAAAACTTCCCAGTAGGAAATGGTTCTGAGTTTGATTAAAAGCTCATATAGCCTCATACTCAGTTTGTACAATTGACCATTGTGAAGGGTGTAAGAAAAAGGGACAAGAGTGGAGCAAGGATATTGCAATAATTTCTAGAATATTTTCCCAGCACCATGATATGTGCTTCAGAGGCCTCCTTAATCAGAAGAGTTTCCTTCATATTTAATAGCCTGTGATATATATTTGTCCCATTAATTTGTCTAATGCATGTCAAAAAGTTCCTTATCTTAGAAATCCATTACTGCTGGCATTTGTCTTCTCCAACTTTTCCATTTTTCCCTATTTACCTTCTCCATGCCAGATCTGGTTTAACAGACCTCTATTTTCCTTCTGTCCCTTCTTCCTCTGTTTCCAGCTGTCATCTTTTCAAACAACAGGCTCTTGATCTTGTTGAAAAGCTTCTTGATCTTGAATAGACTCCAAAATCATAGAATGGTTTGGGTTGG
>NW_024529956.1:0-15905 GCF_017590135.1 Pyrgilauda ruficollis
GGCCCCGAGGAACAGCAGGAACCCTGCAGGGACAGGGACACCCTGGGGACACCTTGGGGACACCACAAACAACGGGAACCCTGCGGGGACAGGGACACCTTGGGGACATCCCTGGGGACACCTTGGGGACACCTTGGGGACAGCCCCGGGGACATCCCTGGGGACACCCCCGCCCCGAGGAGCAGCAGGAACCCTGTGGGGACAGGGACACCTTGGGGACACCTTGGGGACACCCTGGGGACACCTTGGGGACCGGATTTATGGCACTGACGATCCCGATCCCCCCCGTTCCTACCCGGGCAGCTCCAGCGGCTCCATCCCTGTCCCGGTGCCTGTCCCGTCCCCTCCCGGCGCTGTCCCGTGCCTGTCCCGTGCCTGTCCCGGATTTATGGCACTGACGATCCCGATCCCCCCCGTTCCTACCCGGGCAGCTCCAGCGGCTCCATCCCTGTCCCGGTGCCTGTCCCGTCCCCTCCCGGCGCTGTCCCGTGCCTGTCCCGTGCCTGTCCCGGATTTATGGCACTGACGATCCCGATCCCCCCCGTTCCTACCCGGGCAGCTCCAGCGGCTCCATCCCTGTCCCGGTGCCTGTCCCGTCCCCTCCCGGCGCTGTCCCGTGCCTGTCCCGTGCCTGTCCCGGATTTATGGCACTGACGATCCCGATCCCCCCCGTTCCTACCCGGGCAGCTCCAGCGGCTCCATCCCTGTCCCGGTGCCTGTCCCGTCCCCTCCCGGCGCTGTCCCGTGCCTGTCCCGTGCCTGTCCCGGATTTATGGCACTGACGATCCCGATCCCCCCCGTTCCTACCCGGGCAGCTCCAGCGGCTCCATCCCTGTCCCGGTGCCTGTCCCGTCCCCTCCCGGCGCTGTCCCGTGCCTGTCCCGTGCCTGTCCCGGATTTATGGCACTGACGATCCCGATCCCCCCCGTTCCTACCCGGGCAGCTCCAGCGGCTCCATCCCTGTCCCGGTGCCTGTCCCGTCCCCTCCCGGCGCTGTCCCGTGCCTGTCCCGTGCCTGTCCCGGATTTATGGCACTGACGATCCCGATCCCACCCGTTCCTACCCGGGGCAGCTCCAGCGGCTCCATCCCTGTCCCTGTCCCGGTGCCTGTCCCTGTCCCGTGTCTGTTCCTGTCCCGTGTCTGTCCCTGTCCCGGTCCTGTCCCGCCCCCTCCCGTGCCTGTCCCGTGCCTGTCCCGGATTTATGGCACTGACGATCCCGATCCCATCCGTTCCTACCCGGGGCAGCTCCAACTGCTCCATCCCTGTCCCTGTCCCTGTCCCTGTCCCTGTCCCTGTCCCTGTCCCTGTCCCTGTCCCTGTCCCTGTCCCTGTCCCTGTCCCTGTCCCTGTCCCTGTCCCTGTCCCTGTCCCTGTCCCTGTCCCTGTCCCTGTCCCGTGTCTGTCCCTGTCCCGCCCCCTCCCGTGCCTGTCCCGGATTTATGGCACCGGCGATCCCGATCCCACCCGTTCCCACCCGGGGCAGCTCCGGCGGCTCCATCCCGGTCCCTGTCCCTGTCCCGTGTCTGTCCCTGTCCCGCCCCCTCCCGGTCCTGTCCCGGTCCTGTCCCGTGCCTGTCCCGGATTTATGGCACCGGCGATCCCGATCCCACCCGTTCCTACCCGGGGCAGCTCCAGCGGCTCCATCCCTGTCCCGGTGCCTGTCCCGTCCCCTCCCGGCGCTGTCCCGTGCCTGTCCCGTGCCTGTCCCGGATTTATGGCACCGGCACCGGCGATCCCGGCGATCCCGGCCAGGGAGGGGCGGCCGGGGCAGAAATTCCGGCTGGGCCCGGCCTGAGTCAGGGCGCAGCAATTCCCGCCCGGATCCGGCCCGGGAGGGGACAGCGGCGACAACGGGGACAAAGGGGACGGCCCGCGGGGACAGCGGGGACAAAGGGGACGGCCCGCGGGGACAGCGGCGACAGCGGGACCCCGGCCAGGGCCGCGCCCCCCGCGCCGGGGGCGGGCAGGGGTCGGTGCCAGCTCCGCTTGGGGACACCGCGGTGGCATCGGCGTGGCACCGCTGTGACATCGCTGTGGCACGGCGGTGGCATCGCGGTGGCAGCGCCGCTTCCGGTGGCTGCTGCCAGAGGAACCTGCTGGCCCGGGCACGGCTGGCACCGGGGTGACACCGGGGTGACACCGGGGTGACATCGGGGTGGCCGCACCCCTCCCCCACCCCCTTCCGCCCCCTGCGGCGCGGCCGGGCCGGGGTCACCGACCGGGGTGGCACCGGTGTCACCAGGGGGGTCCCAGTGTCACCAGTGTCACCAGTATGGGCTGGGGTCACCGACCGGGGTGGCACCAGTGTCCCCAGCGTCACCAGTACGGGCTGGAGTCACCGACCGGGGTGGCACCGGTGTCACCAGGGGGGTCCCAGTGTCCCCAGTGTCCCCAGTATGGGCTGGGGTCACCGACCGGGGTGGCACCGGTGTCACCAGGGGGGTCCCAGTGTCCCCGCATTCCAGAACAGGATCTTTCTTTCTTGCCCCGGTGGTCCCAGTTTCTGTCCTTTTCAAGATGATTGGGAGGCAAAATGAGGGAAATTTCGGACAGACACACTGCACCAGTGCAGCATTATCAATGGTGTGTTCTTCCGCAAGGGATGTGAAACAGTCCCACAATCTGTCAATGGTACGTTGCACAGGCACTCTCATCTGTGAGAGAACAGTTTCCAGGGGCATACTGTTATCACTACATGGATGACATTTTGATTGTAACCCAAACAAAAAAGGAACTTTTGCAGATTCTGCCAAACCTGCTGCAAACATTAAAATCATTTGGGCTGCAGGTAGTGCCAGAGAAGGTGCAAAAGCAAGCTCCCTGGAAATATTTGGGACTCAAAATAATGAACCAAACAATACAGCTACAAGCAATTCAATTTTTGACCAAAATTGAAACTTTAAATGATGCATAGAAACTTTTAGGTACTATCAACTGGGTCAGATCATACCTAGGGATAACCAATTCACAATTAGCACCCTTATTCAACCTCCTGAGAGGGAATCCTGACTTGACTTCCCCCAGAAAATTAACCCCAGTGGCAAAAGCTGCTCTCGAAACAGTAGAGCAAGCTATTACAAACAGATAGGCCCACCGGATATGTCCAGAGGTGTGTATCACTGTATTCATTTTCATTGTTAATTCTCATATTACTGGTATTATTGGGCAGTGGAACGCACACTGGCTTGACCCTTTGCACATTCCAGAGTGGGTATTCTTACCTCACCAACCAAAAAAGATGGCACCTACCGTCTCTGAGCTAACAGCACTGTTAATCATCAAATGTTGTCACAGGTGTCTGCAATTGAATGCCAAAGATCTTTCCCAAATTATTATTCCTACAACGCAAGCAGTTTGAATGGTGTCTTGCTAACTGTACAGCTTTGCAATGTGCTTTGCAAAATTTTACTGGACAAATCACTTACCACTTACCAAGCCATAGATTGCTAAAGTTAAGCTGTGAAACCACACTATCTCTAAAACCCCTGAACAGCCAAACACCCTTAAAAGGTGTTACAGTGTTTACTGACGGTTCTGGAAAAATCGGAAAGGCCATTATGACATGGAAAGAGGAAGGTGAGTGGCAAACATTGGAGGCGTATGAGAATGGATCACTTCAATTAGAGCTACACGTGCTGTAGCTATGGCTTTCCAACGTTTTCCCAGCACTCCTGTCAATGCTGTAACTGATTCTACATATGTGGCTGACATCACACAAAGATTAGGCCGAACGCTACTAAAGGAAATTAATAATGCACAACTATTTAATTTACTCAAAACTCTATGCCTCACCATCCAATCCAGAATTTGCCCATATTACATCCTACACATCAGGAGTCACACAAATTTTCCAGGCTTTATCACAGAGGGCAATGTCAGAGCAGATATGCACTGGCAGAAGCAAAGGCATCACATGATTTTTTCCACCAAGGCACTCGAACCTTACAGCGACAATTCCAGCTGTCAAACACAGAGGCTTGCAATATTTGCACCTGTGCCAACTGCCAAGGCTATGCTGCACCACTGCAGATGGGGGCAAACCCTGGTTGACTGTGTGCTTTGCAAATCTGGCAAACTGATGTCACACACATCCCTGAATTTGGCCGTTTAAAATATGTGCATGTCTCAATTGATAACTTTTCATCAGCAATGTGGGCTACAGTGCACACAAGAGAAAAAGGTCTGGATGCCATCGCACGCTGGCGATCAGCTTTTGCAGCTTTGGGCATCCTTCACACCATCAAAACTGACAATGGCCCTGCATACACCTCACAGAAAACTAGACAACTTCTACAGCTCTGTGGTGTGCCACACCAAACTGGTATTCCCTATTTAGCAACAGGACAGGCAATAGTGGAAAGAGCACATGGTACTTAAACGGTATACGTAATAAACAAAAGGGAAGTATATGTGGCGAGACTCCACAGGGTAGAATAGCTAAAGCCATATGCACGCTAAATAATCTAGCAGTATTGAAAAAGTCCTAGAACACAGTTATTCTGAATCATTTCTTATCACTACAATTGTCTAATGATGTCCAGATACCTAAACCCAAGGTAATGGTGAAAGACCTCCTTACCAATGCATTGGGGGACGTCCCTGGGATCTCATTACTTGGGGATGGGGATATACGTGTGTTTCAACAGACATGGGGACACATTGGATACCTGCCAGATGTGTCCGACCTGCCCTGTGTCCTGCTCAGAACCACAGACAGCATCAGCACGATGTCCCTTCAACACATATTACAGAACCGTGTAACCAGAACAATTAATAACTACCTCATAGAAATCTGGGACTATTGAAATAACACTTCATATAAAAACTCTATTTGTTTAGAAATTGCTTTATCTGTTAAGTTTGTTTTTCTCACAGTTCTAAAGTTGAATGTTTCAACGATTTAATTTCAGTTTAGAGTTAAGATATAACTTACAACTTTGTTTACAATTTTTTCATGTTTACAAACTGTTTTTCTGTTTACAAATTGTTTCTTCTAGTAGCTATACTTTTCTTTAACAGTTTTAAGAGTTAAGTGGTTAGTTGTTCCTAAAGATAAGTTATGACTTATAGCCTAAACATTAAACCTGTAACATGCTAACCTGAATTCTTATCTAACAGACTCGGAACCTAAATGCTGCAGCTTCACTGATATATAATTCATGCTAATAAAACCATGCTGTTTTCTGTCACCCTGTTTGTAAGAGACCCTTGAAAATATATGACAAAGAGCAAGTTACAATTTTAGTAAAGACAAAAGGGTGAGATGTTTCAGTACAAGCTGATTTGTACTGAATATTAATCCGGTTATAAATAAGAAACCCAGCCTAGTTCCATAAACCAGCCTCTGGACTGACTGACAGAGGTTTCAACTAATAACAACTCTCCTAAAGAACAAGCATTTGTCTGGTTCAGAGTCTAGGGGACGTGGAGATTAGACCAATGACTGTTTAGAGCTGGGAGTTTTGAATTGCCTATAAAAGTAAGCTCTGAAAAATAAATGAGGCTGTTTTGCTGATGAATAACTGAGGTCTGTCGGGTGTTCCATCTCATATGCATGACCATCACTTGTCAATATAATGCATGATGAGGGAGGAATACATGTTAAAGGGGGAATATGTAGTAGGTGGTTCAGGAAGTCTGTAATTTCCTAGTACCTCAGCCAATGGGGAAGAGGGCAACACGATGTTGGGGGTTTGGGATAAAAGAAGCCTGTATCCTCCAAAAACTAGAGAGACACCCCACAGGAGTATGGCCCAGTGGATTTTCTCCCTTTATTTCAATAAAGTTGATTCTTACAGGACTCCTCTGTCTCCTTTGTGGACACTGGCCTTTCACAGCATGATTTTCCGCACACTGCAATTTCTTTTCCTAGGAAACCTTAATTCAAAAGGCTTGCAAGACACATATTATTTGCTTTATCTAGGTGCTGCAAAACAAGATAAAATAAAATAAACACAAAAATTAAAATAAAATATAAAATTAAATTTAAAAATAGTTTCTTTTCCATTCTGTAAAGAAGAAGTGCCAGGATGAGGATAAAGTTAACACTGCTGCCTGTCATGGCATGTTTGATAGAAGCTTGCAGCATAACATGAATCAAAAGGATCAATGTGCTTCCACAGTCTTTATTCTTCTGAGGCATCCTATGTCTTATTCAAATTGCATCTCCTGCTTGGTGACATTAGATGCAGTTGTTTTCACGTATTGTTGTTCACAAATTAAGTTATTCTGAGAAGCAAGGGGAGATTAAAAACTAAAGATATAGCAGCACATTCTCCACATTGGAGCAACTTTTATTATGGGTTAAAGAACCCTGTAACTGTTTCCTAAATGAGACAAGCTTTGATGTCAAAAACTCCTGTGCGTAGCTGCAGCAGGGAGTGATGGAAGGGCTACTGATAAAGAACCTGGGCATGGATCCAGGGAATGGATCGATCCTCAATTTATAGTAATGGACCCCCTCTGAGCAGGTTGCTTCCCCCGGAGCTGGATGCTTCCCTGGAGCAGACCGCCCCCGCCCACCCTCCCCCCGTGGCCGCTCTGCAGGGTGCCTCCCACACAAGTGGCTTCTTGGCTGCCAGCTTCCCCCCAGTGGCTCCTTTGCCAGCCCCCCCGTGGCTACTCCCCTGGTCCTTCCTGGCCCCACGGCCACTGTTGGCCCCCAGCCTGTTGGCCCCCTGGGTCCCTCTGGGCCCTGGGGCCCCTGGCCCCTGCTCGCAGCATACGGGCTGACTCCGAGATGTTGGCCTTTGATAGCCTTCCTGGCTCAGCCTACCCTTCCAACCCCAGCACCATAAATCAGGGGCACATGGCAGATTTTTATCCTACACAGAATGCTGATGCTACAGCCAAGACGATGCATTGAAACACGGAGATCTGTCAGTTATTACTGTGTGTCCATCCGCTTACAAAGACTTAGGATACTCTATAGTCAGAAAACTGCAGAGATTGGTACAGGAGAGTTTGTTGTTCAGTTAACAGGTGATGCTGTGTACTCAAACCCCAGAACGTAGACGGGCTATCCTCACAATATTTATGACATCATTACCCAGAACTCTGTTAAAACAAACCTTGTCTTTTCAGTGAGCTGTGCATTTTGACATGACTGTTTATTGGAGAGATTCAAGGCTAGCTGTGTGAATGCAGTGTCTTTCTGCATGCCGGTAGCATTAAGTAATTCCTTGCTTTGAGGCTGCTTGGCAAGGTACAAATTCTTCGACAGAAATACTGATATATTGCATGCTTGGTAAAACTTGCCATGTGGGATGTATACTGACTTTTCAGGAATTTTGATTTGGAGGTCTGATTGGACTGAATTAATACTGCAAAGTTTAAGTGATGTTAAGGTTAAGTTCTGCTAAGTTTAAGTGATGTTAGGTTTAGGAGGTTTAGGTTCTGTTAATTTGAAGTTCTGTTAAGGTTAAGTTCTGTTAAGTTTAATTTCTGTCCAGTTTAAGTGTTGTTAAGTTTAAGCGAAGTTAAGTGTTGTTCAGTTTAAGTTCTATTAAGTTCTGTTAAGTTGGATTAAGATTACTTTTTGTTCAGTTTCAGTGATGTTAATTTTAGGTTCTGTTAGGTTTACTTTCTGTCATGTTTAGGTGACGTTAGGTCTGACTGCAGTTAAGTTTCTGTTGAAATATGCTCATTTAAATTGAAAGATACAGTTCTTTTGTTAGAGATAAGATGGAATCGACTGAAGCAATTATGATGGGGAATTGGTAAGCATCTGTTTAAGAATATAAGATAATAGGTTGTGTAAAGATATGTGAAGATGTGGTTTATTAGATCCTTAATTTCATCGAAGAGTCCATGGGAATAGATGCTCTACACTGGTCAACATGATTATTCATAACAATCTTTGCTGCTTTATCTTCCATAGGCAGTACAGAAGAATGAGTAACAATTCCAAATTATGGATATTATTAATTGTAAGCTGTTTAGTGCTTTCTTTCTTTCTTTTATTTTGCTTTATTGTTATATATGCATAGATGTGTGGAGAAATATAATCTCGATTTTTTAGAACAGTTACTGTTGCTGTAATAATGATTCTGAATATGTTGTTAATGCCATAGTGTGATTTCACTGACCTTTTATAATGAGCATTATCCATATTATTTGATGTTACACATATGCATTCCTTTTGGTTGTTTGCAGTTTGTTCATGGTACCATTGACTACTTAGCTAAAGATAAAGGACCAAGCCAGCTGCTTTACGAACTTTCACATACTGTTGTGTAGCTATCTGCAAGACATATATAATTTTAAGAAACTTTCCCAACTGCTATCAATAGAGGCTTTTTTATAGGATATGTTAGAGAAACCCGTCCAGTTAAGGCCTTGGCTCTCGCCAAGCCCTGGCCCTAGCTGGTCTGAAGTAAGTCAGCAGACCCAGGTGTTTCTGCACTAAAAATGTAATCAGGTCACTTTGCTTGCTGATTTGGGCTTATAAAAGCTGGACCCCCTGTCATGGTTTGACTCGGAAGTAAGGGTTTGGGAAGTTATAGTCAAACCAATCAGTGGCTAAATTTCAGATTGGCACTTGGTGTGGCCACTGGGGACTCGGATACGCTTCTGAGAACACATAGGGGTTAAAAGCAGAGCACTCGCAGAGAGACTTCTTCTTTGGAGTCTGGCAGGTGAGCGGATCGGATCTTCTCCCCCCCCAGCTGTGTCTGGGTGGGGGAGGGGGAAAGGCCTGCGGCTTGAGGAAGGGAAGCTGGAGCTGCTTGCTAGATGCAGAGATGGAGGAGTTCTGGGATGGTTTGGGCAGCCTTCTTCGGAGAGAAGGATAAGCGGTCGGGAGGAGAAGGGGTGGGCAAGGTGCTTAGTTGTTGCTAGGACAGGTTGTGCTTTTAATTCTTTTAGTGTTGGAACAATAGAAGCTGTAAAAACACTAATCTTCTTCAGCTGGAAATTGATAAGGGATGGAGGATGGGAAAGATGAAGAAGGTTTTGAGTAAGTGAAAGAATGCTAGCAGATAGGATTGAGTATTAATATGTTAGAGGGGATTTGAATATCAGAGGACTGGGGGGAGGAGGAGGAGTGTTTCAAAAGTGTTCTATTGTAGATTGTTGTGTGTGTGTAGTTTTTCCCTTCCTTTTTTGTGTCTGTGTAGATTAATAAAGTGTTGTTTTTTTCCCTCCATTCCCAAAGTAGAGCCTGCTTTGTTCTGTTCCTGGGTCACATCTCACAGTAACCATTTTTGAGAATACACCTCTCATAAGGGCACTGGCACTGTGCCAGTGTCAATCCATGACACCCCCTTTCAAGGTAAACTTGGAAACCTTGTCCAGGAATGGTTCTCCAGGTCCTCACTGTGAAACAGGGCTTGCCAGCTATTGCAGACTCTGGGTGATGGTACAGTATTTAGGCAATTGATCATATATCGTTTTAAATCACTATCCTTTCTCTCGTGTGCTACTGAATACGTGTATTACCCTGCTTATTTTTACTTGGTGTGAGTTTATTGTTTTATTACATGTATTGTCTTACTTTAATGGTGCCTTCATGTTCATCGTAAGAGATGGAGGCAGCCTGCCAACTGCCTTGTGTCCCACTGCACTCACCATCACATTATTGTGTTCCAGCTGACCTTCTTCGGTTGTTGCCTGTTCCGTGCTTCCAGAAAGACATTCAGTAATGTCAAAGTCAACATTTCCAGCTAACGGACTTCCTTCTGCCTAAACAGCACAGCCCTTGAACTCCAGCCATATGAGCTTTGGAACAGTAGCCATTTACTTCCACTCCCTGTGGACATTGGACGCCATCTTTTTGTTCTCCTATGCTGCAGGTCTCTGTCAGTGGCATGGTTGTTTTTGATGGGTTTCTATTGACTGTGATCTGTATTCCATGTATCTTATCCTGTGTCCAGCAGATGACCAGTAATAGTCTTAATAAGATAATGGCTTTACAGTTGCAGACTGTTTTGGCATTAGAGTACATGAACCCTTTGCAGAAAAAATGAAGAAAGAGGGAGATGTTGCAGATAGGTAGAACCTTACAAAATTAAGGCCTTGTAAAAATCATGGCTCACTCCTGTTACTTTTGCTAAGTAGAAAAGGACTATGGGAATGACTCAGCTGAATGAGAGGTAGAAAAAGAAATTATATAACCATTACGTGTTCACATAATGGTGTATGGTGGTTGGTTGGATTATATTTGTTGTATTTTAAAGGTATGTAACTCATAAAGGCCTAACTACTTAAAAAGGCCTGTTTTTTGCTATAAAGATTCTCTTTTGCACCTTCCCGGGGGGGGGGGGGGGGGGGGAGAGGGGGATTGTCTGTGTCTCTCTGTTTCGTTACACTGATGGACATCAGTGACAAGTGGTTTCCCTCAGGGGTCCACATTGGGACTAGTGCTATTAAATGTCTCTGTCAATGACATAGTAGAATTGAATGCACTCTCAGCAAGTTTGCAGATGACACCAAGCTGAATGGTACAACTGACACACCTGAAGGACAGGATGCCATCCAGAGGGACCTGGACAAGCTTGAGAAGTAGGCCCATGGGAACCTCATCAGGTTTAAGAAAATCAAGTACAAGGTGATGCATCTGGGTTGGGGCAATCCCCAGGATCAATACAGGCTGAGGCATGAATGGATTGAGAGCAGCCCTGCCGAGAAGGACTTGGGGTTGCTGGTGGATTATTATGAACAAGTGTTTGAGATCGCTTAAAAAATCACTGGGTATTGATTTGTGGAAAGAAAAAAACTCCACAACTTTGTAAAAGTTGTAAAGCCAGTATGTTTTTTACAGCGCTGGATGCATGTGGGGATCACTCCCCTTAAAAGACATGCGTACCCCTAAGAATTCCCGATCCTTTTTTATCTTCCTTACTAATCCATATGCATAGAATTTCACAATAGGTTCATACATATTAATTTTACTGATTTCACGTTACACTTGCAGCTAGTTACACTTGCAGCTCATTACTCTTGCAGCTAGTTTTTTTTATTAGAAAGTACAGAAAGAACTCCTGGGTCACCCTGCCCTGTCTCCTGCAGCTTCTCCATCTGTTTCAAAGTTCAAGGGGCCCTCCTCTTATCTCTGTCTTTCAGCTGAAGCAGTTTCTTGGAACACAGGTGTTTTTTTGCGAGAACAGGCAGTCAGACCAAACAGCTATGTTTGTTAGCTACAGACTTAATTCAAAGAGGTACATTTTACCTAAATCCAAAATGGATTTCTACTCTGGATAAATTTCACATGCGTACCCCTAAGAATTCCCGATCCTTTTTTATCTTCCTTACTAATCCATATGCATAGAATTTCACAATAGGTTCATACATATTAATTTTACTGATTTCACGTTACACTTGCAGCTAGTTACACTTGCAGCTCATTACTCTTGCAGCTAGTTTTTTTTATTAGAAAGTACAGAAAGAACTCCTGGGTCACCCTGCCCTGTCTCCTGCAGCTTCTCCATCTGTTTCAAAGTTCAAGGGGCCCTCCTCTTATCTCTGTCTTTCAGCTGAAGCAGTTTCTTGGAACACAGGTGTTTTTTTGCGAGAACAGGCAGTCAGACCAAACAGCTATGTTTGTTAGCTACAGACTTAATTCAAAGAGGTACATTTTACCTAAATCCAAAATGGATTTCTACTCTGGATAAATTTCTACACTGTCTCAGTATGAGCAAAAGTTTGATTTAATATTAAACGTCAAAATACAAGTTCTTTGGCAAGATTCACTCTACTACTTACAGGACAGTTAAGGCACCACAGGGGAAAACAAGCAAAAACAAAACCAAACAAAATCCAGGCATTCAAAACAAAAATGAACTGAGAACTATCTAAGGGGGTGTGTGTGTGGGTGTGTGTGTGACAAAAGACAGTGTGGGCAAGGATGAAAAGGAACACGGCCTGAAACCTTAAGAACACTCAAACACCACAGTATTTTAACTTAACTTATACTTTGAGCCTAACAATTTAATATAGGAAAAACATTTCACTTATACCTAACTTAATTTATAGCTCAACTGTAACAATTTAACAGAGGAATAACACTTAACAGCATTTAACCTAACTTATAACTATAACTTTGAAGTTATACTTGGCAACTCAGCAGAAGAACAACACTTAGCAACATTTAAGTAAGTTTATAACTTAACCTTACTTACAGGCCTAACTTACTTATATATCCAAGGTACTTAAACATCTAAGAAAGCAGTATTTATCTCAGATTTGCTATAGCATAGGTGCATGTTTATGCACCCAGACAGAATGAATCAGTGCAAGCAAAGTACCCGTGAAAAATTCTCCTCAAACATCAGTGAAATACTTCCGATGCTTTCGCATGTCCTGACCAGCAAAGGGTTGGGCACTGAGGAGTGAAGGTATCAGCCCAGGATATGTTGTTTTTTGGCGATCCTCCAAGTATAGCAAACTTAAGGGTTTGCTAGCTCTGAGAGATGTCCCCCCCAGAGGGAGCTTGCTGGTCACAGCCTGTTGCAGTTCCAGGAGAGCTCCAAAGGGTCTCACTTTGTCCCACTGTTTATAGAGTCACAAGAGAGTGGGCTTTAGCCATAACAGTGTTTCATTCCAGCCACAGTTTGGGTCAGCACTTTTTTTGGAAGTGTGAAAATAGGAATGTTATACCATTTGGGCAAGAAAAATAATTTCCAAGGCTGGTCATAAGGAAAACAGGAGCTCGTTAGACAACAGCAGTTCCTGGGAGCAAGAGTGTTTCTGATAAGCTCAGGAAGAGCTGGGCCCAGGTGCTGTTTTCAAGGCCTAACAAGCATTTCTCAGATCACACTGTGGCCTAGAAAGGAGGAAGGGGGAATGCATCACCACATGGATGAAAGGCTGGATATGAGCTGGCAATGTGTACTTGCAGCCCAGAAACCAGCCATATCCTGGGCTGCATCAAAAGCAGTGTGGCCATCAGGTAGAGGGAGGTGATTCTCCCCATCTACTCTGCTCTGGTGAGACCCCTCATGAAGTACTGCATCCAGCTCTTGAGTCCCAAACAGATGAAGGACATGGACCTTTTGGAGTGAGTCCAGAAGAAGGCCAGGAAGATGATCACATGCCTGGAACACCTCTCCTATGAGGAAAGGTTGAGAGAATTGGGATTGTTCAGCCTAGAGAAGAGAAGGCTATGGAGAGACCTTATAGCAGCTTTTCAATACCTAAAGTGGCTACAAGAGACCTGGAGAGGGACTTTTTACAAGGGCATGGAGTGACATGACAAGAGGGAATCGTATTACTTGGAGGGTGGTGAGGCACTGGCACAGGTTGCCCAGCAATGTTGTGGATGCCCCATCCCTGGAAGTGTTCAAGGCCAGGTGGGACAGTGCTCTGAGCAATCTGGTCAAGTGGAAGATGTCCCTGCCCATGTCAGGGGGGTCGGAATTAGATGATTTTTAAGGTCCTTTCCAACTATCCTGAGTTACAGAAGGAGAGTGCTAATGTGGGGTGTAACCAACCTGTGTTTACACTTCCAATTCTTTCCCCAATCCTGCTGGTGGGGGTGGGAGCAAGCAGCTGCATACTGCTGTCTGGGGTTAAATCAAGAGAGGAAGGGCACTGGAAAAAGGAGTCCCCCCAACATGCAAATGTAGAAAGGGAGAATTAAAAGGGACAGGAATTATGGCAGAAATTAGGCTGAATTGAAGGGGACCAGAGCCATCTCTTATTATTTCCCCAGCTGATCCTCTGATTCCAATTAATCTGGGGAATGAAACAATATTTTTTTCTATTGGATACTAGAGCAACTCATTATGTAGTTACCAGCTGTAAGGGACCTTTATGCAAAACAAAAGTAAATGTTGTTGGTACGACGGGGAGGAAATCCCTCCGACTGTTTACAACCAATGGAATTCACAAGTGGAAACACAACATTAAGAAATCAGTTTCTCTATATGATAGACTGTCCTTTGCCATTGCTTGAATGGGATTTGCCATGCAAGGTAAATGCACAATTGACTTTTTCTGATGACTCTGTCCAGTTGCATATTCCTCTAGAAAATGCATGGAAAGTGCAGATCTGCCTACTTACCAAGGAAAATCCTGCAGAAGAGGAAATCCCCAATGAAGTTGTAGATGCAGTTATACCATTGGTTTGGGCATTGGGAATCATGAATCTGTTAAATATTGAGCTGAAACTGAGTCCAACCAGTAAGGAAAAACCATAACCTATAAAATTGGAGCTGTCAATAAACTCTTTCCTAGAGTTCAGGTTATTAAGGAAAAGCCAATCAAAATTTAACACTCCAATCCTCCCATTGAGAAGGCCTAAATCATCAGAATATAGACTAGTGGAAGATTTATGGGAAATTAATGCCTGGATAGCGGATATCCATCTGGTAGTCCTAAATCCCAACACCCTTCTTGCCTCAATACCAGAGACTAATTTGAAAGATGCCACCTTTTTTATACCTGTGGATGAACAGAGTCAACTTGCCTTTGCTTCTGAATGGGAAAATCCAACTACAGGACAGAATATGTAGGTCTGTTGGACTGTCCTCCCACAAGGATTGAAGAACATTCCTATGATATTTGGTAATATCCTGCAAAGTGTTGCGGTGTGATGTCATGGCTTGCCTTAGTTCCCTTGGTTTATCCCTGAAATTTCCTTCCCCAGGTGGGTTCTCAATCACCCTTCCTTTCCTCACTCTTGACCCCTGCTGGGCACTGTCTATCAAACCAGAAATTCCAAGGAGAGTGTCGAGCAATTGGCAGGTTCAAAGGATGTTCTCCACCCCCTGGGGGGCCATTGGCCCACCCAGGTGTCCCTCTCACCTGAGACCCCCTCCCCCTGTACCTGGTTGGTGTTCCCTGGGTCCCCTCCCCTGCCCCAGTCCCCAGGTAAAAGGACAAGCAGACCATGCAGTTGCGGTTCTGGTGGAGAGTTCGGTTGGAGAGTGTTGTTGGAATTGTTGCAAGATTCAGAGGCTGTGCCACCAAAATAAAAACTCTGGATTAAAAACTCTCCATCGGGACCCACTCCTTTCTTCACCTCGCCTTAAAGGTTCCTCCAGCTCAGGAAGGCCTGAGGAGTGACCCCCTCAACAGAATGCTCCAGCGCGCGAGCATTGGAGCTCGGGGCATGCCCAGACTTGTCCCCACGTGCTCAGCTGCAAGCACAGGTACTGAATAGCGTCTCTGGGGAGAAAACACCACAGGTGTTGCTATTTAGTCAGCAGCCAAGGCCAGACAGACCAAGGCAGTCCTGTCAGTAATATTGGTACACTCCAATAGCAAATGAGCTGGAACAATGGCACTGTGAGTATGAAACCATTTCAGTATTACAGTATGTAGATGACATACTAATTGGATCAGGCACTCAGCAAGAATACTTGGAGGTGATGATAAGCCTGCTTAACATTTTAGGCTTGGCAGGATACTGAGTGTCCAGAAAGAAGGCTCAGATTGGGAAAAAGTCCACTATATAGGCTTTGAAATAACAAAAGGACAGAGAGCACTGGGTTCTGACAGGAAAGAAGCAATATATATGATTGCTGCTTCTACCTCAAAAACAGTTGCAAGGGTTTCTAGGGATAGCTGGATGGTGTCAGCTATGGTTCCAAATTTGGGCTTAATAGCCAAACCTTTATATACTGCCACAAAAGGGCCAGAAGCAGTATTAGAATGGTCTCCAGAACGCCGAAAAGTCTTTGATAAGATGAAGAAAAAGTTAATGGATGCCCCCACAGTGGGGGCATGTACATGAGAGACAACAGGTGGCATTGGGAGGGCTCACACAAAAATTAGGTAGCTGGGAAAGACTAGTAGGTACTTCTCCAAACAACAGGATGAAGTGAGTAAAGGATGGCCTGCTTGTTTGAGAGTGTCGCCCTGATTTTGTAAGACTTTGTTAAGCCTTCTGATGTTTACATTCTTTCAACAAAAGGAGGCCGGTGACTCCTCGGGGCTGTGGTCACTCCTCGTCGGCTTTGTGGA
>NW_024529957.1:0-745 GCF_017590135.1 Pyrgilauda ruficollis
AAATTCCTTTTATCCTTTCAAGACTATCACCCTTAAGACTTTACAGTGCACGGAGCAGACTTTTTGTTTCACATGGGCAGCTGTGTATCCACTTGCTGGCTCAAGTCACTCCTCTCCATGCATTTATTTGCCTTTTTTCTCCTTTTTTCACACTTTTTCTTTCACAGATAGCCTTTGGACACTGCTTTTAAAATAAAATGCAAATTTCCATCTTGACTAGAAGAGGCTGACCACTGAAGCTGCCTTGCTTTTAATGCTATTCAGGATGTGTCTTTTTTTATCTCTTCTTTTTTTTTGCTTTCCTTCTTCAGTCGAGTCTACAAAGAATACTCTGTTTTATGTGCTTTATATGTATGATTTCTTCTTAAAGGACAACTCATTTCCTCTACTTTAGAGGTATTTTCTTAAATCTGTCACTTCCTGTCTCTTTCTTTGCTGTCTGATTTGCCAGTTTTTACATTTTTTCCTAACCGTTCCGCTCATTAAATGCTCAAATCCTTCGGGAATTGCGTTTTGCCCAGGCGAGTGAAACTTCTTTTTTATTCTCTGGCAAGAAATATTTGACGATTAATTTAATTGCTAAATTGGCTTCTAAGCAGAAGCAGGCTTGGGAAACTGAAGGGGAATTAATCACGCCTGGTTAACAAAAAGGACTTGAAAACGTGAAGGCTGTACCAAAGACGTCACTGAAACCTGAGGTGCACGGTAGCTAACGAGTTTTTAGTATTTTATCATACTTTTTTTT
>NW_024529958.1:0-745 GCF_017590135.1 Pyrgilauda ruficollis
TCTACATTTAATTATTTTCCAACAGGAAGACTGCTTAAAAAGTGCTTTGCACAGTCCCAGGCAGGAAATGAGGAATCAGAAAGTGGATGGAAATCAGTTCTTTGACACAGCAGTGCTTACTCAGAGTTTCAGATATAGAGGGCTTGGTGCATTTCATTTATATCTATTTGTGCTACAGAAGGTGATCTGAAACCTGCGGTTGGAAATCTGCTGTGAATCAGAATTCCCAGCATCAGCTTTCTCCCAAAATTTCAATGAATCTATAATAAATCAATTTTCTTGGGAATAAAAATGTCAAATATTGGCATTTCTAATTAACAAGGTGTGTCAGTTTTTTAAAATTTAATTGTCCCATGTCTCTACCAAGTAGTCTCTTACAGCTGTAATGTTGTTCACTTGACACCTCATAAATAATAATTTTCACATGAAGACTTCTGTATGGAAGACTTCTTAGATTATTTGAATGAATTAATGCATAAGAATTTTATGAATTGAAGAGAAATGGTGAAATTAATACAGAGTACTAAAAGTAACCCACAAGAACTGTAACTTTGGTTGTAACTCAATGTTGATGTTGTTAGGCTATAATCTCCCTTCTGTTAATATTTTATGTAATTGGGTCAGCAAACAAAGACTATTCTCTTTTATAGGAGCTCCCTATGTGAAAGCAATTTGCTGATTCCCTTTAGGGTAGAGAGAAGAAAGTAAAGCTCAATAGCAATAGAGTGACTTTCTGGTGGTTTGT
>NW_024529959.1:0-745 GCF_017590135.1 Pyrgilauda ruficollis
CCGTTTTTCTCCCCGTTCCAGCTGGACACGGCGCGAGCAGACCGATTTCCTGTTCTGCCCTCACATTTGGGCTGGTTTTTTCCCATTTTTCCACAGTTTCTCTCCATTCTTTGACCGTTTTTCGCCATTCTTTGACCGTTTTTCACAATTTTTTCACCGTTTCTGCCCGTTTTTAACCGTTTTCCCCGTTTTTCTCCCCATTTCCAGCTGGACCTGGCACGAGCAGCCCGAGTTCCTGAGTCTGCCCTCACATTTGGGCTGGATTTGGGTGTTTCTGGGTGTTTCTTTCTCCGTTTTTCCACCGTTTCTCTCCATTCTTTGACCGTTTTTCGCCATTCTTTCACCGTTTTTCTCCATTTTTTCGCCGTTTCTCCCCATTTTTAACCATTTTCCCCCTTTTTTACCCCGTTTCCAGCTGGACACGGCGCGAGCAGGCCGATTTCCTGCATCTGCCCTCACATTTGGGCTGGATTTGGGGTTTTTTTTCCCATTTTTCCACCATTTTTCTCCGTTTTTCCACCATTTTTCTCCGTTTTTTCACCGTTTCTCGCCGTTTTTCCACCATTTTTCTCCGTTTTTCCACCATTTTTCTCCGTTTTTCCACCATTTTTCTCCGTTTTTCCACCATTTTTCTCCGTTTTTCCACCATTTTTCTCCGTTTTTCCACCATTTTTCTCCGTTTTTTCACCGTTTCTCCACCATTTTTCTCCATTCTTTCACCGATTTTCACCGTTTTTTCGCCGTT
>NW_024529960.1:0-745 GCF_017590135.1 Pyrgilauda ruficollis
GGAGCTCTGCTATGGCTATAGAGGGAGGTTCAAGTGCAGCCCCTGGGTGGGAACCACAACTCATGAAGTTTGTGTATTCTGAGGGACCAGGAACTGGTGAGATTCAGAGGCATAGTAAAGGTTTCTTCATAGCCAAAATAAAAAGTGTGAACATAATAAAATTTAAGAAATATTAAAAACCTTCCCTCAGCTCCTTGTGACATCCCAGCAACATCCCACCACCCCTAAGGGATTGCCATACAGGAAGGATTTTAGACAAAGACACAAGAAGAGGTGATATAAATTATAAAAGTACAACTAAAATGTGGGCTACAGTGTTATTTTACCTTCTGAAAGATTGGGCAACTCCCTGAAGCTCAAAGCATGAACCCAGTCAAAGGACACACATTGGAATGACCAGAGAACAGCTGCAGGAGGAAGTCTGGGAGCAAGGGGAAGGACACAGATCCAGCTGCTCTAAATGAAGAGATGTCCTTACGCATGGCCATTTAACCAGGAGAGCTGGAAACACCTGAAGGAAGAGAGTCAATAAGTATTAGACTGAATGTTGGGGGCAAAGGTAGAGGGGAAGATCACTATTACATCTCCTGCCAACAGCAGAATGCATGAGAACCAGGAAATTTATGTTCCTGGTAAGAAAACTTGGCCATTTCTCGAAAGTATTGAAATCTCCCAGATAACAATGATGCTCTTGTACATTATAAAAAGATATATTATATATATATCTGTCTGTGTGTGTGTGTGT
>NW_024529961.1:0-745 GCF_017590135.1 Pyrgilauda ruficollis
CTTTACAGATTGGACATTGAAAAAATCATTACAGATTGGACACTGGAAAAATCTTTACAGATTAGACACTGGAAAAATCCTTACAGGTTGGACATTGCAAAAATCTTTACAGATTGTAAAATCTTTACAGATTGGACATTGAAAAAAATCTTTTCAGATTGTAGAATATTTACAGATCGGACATGGAAAAGATCTTTACAGACCGGACATTGCAAAAATCTTTATAGATTGGACATGGAAAAAATGTTTACAGACTGTAAAATCTTTACAGACTGCACATTGCAAAAATCTTTACAGAATGCAAAATCTTTACAGATTGGACACTGAAAAAATCTTGACAGATTGTAAAATCTTGACAGATTGCACAGAAAAGCACACTGGAACTACTGCTGGATCTGCCCAAATAAATTGGATTTATCTCCAGCACATATTAACAGAGTAATTAACGTGTCTGCTCTGTACATGATGTGGAACTTCTTGTTCACCCCTTTCAGCTGTTGAAGGGAAAATCTTTATGGATTGCACATTGAAAAAAATCTTTACAGACTGTAAAATCTTTACAGACTGCACATTGAAAAGATCTTCACAGATTGCAAAATCTTGACAGATTGCACAGGAAAGCACATTGGAGCTACTGCTGGATCTACCCAAGTAAATTGGGATTTATTTCCAGCAAATATTAATAGAATATTAATAGAATGAATAACATCCTTCTTGCTCACCCCTTTCAGCTGTTGAAGGGAAA
>NW_024529962.1:0-745 GCF_017590135.1 Pyrgilauda ruficollis
CTGTGGGGAGCAGGGATGCGGGATCCCAATGTCCCACAGAATGCCAAGACCCCCTGGCACCTGGATTTGCCACCACCTGGGGGTTTCCCACAGCTGTGAAGCAATGGAGGCTTGACACCCCTCCATGCCAGGCTCCCGAGCTCTTGAGGAGCAGGAGTCCCTTTGGAGTGGATGGAGAGAAGTCTGAAGGGAGAATTTTGCATTTCAGCAGGACCTGAGGCAGCCCAGAGGGTCAGGGTGGGGCACCTCCCCACTGGCTGTGGCAGCATCCTGGGAAGATACTCAGGAAGAAAATCCAATTCCTTCCTGGCATCTCTGGCTTTGACTCGCTTCCAGAGCATCCTCCTTCATATGAAACAGAGAAGCTCAGCAAAACGTAGCAATAATGTGTTGTTTTCTATTCCACTGCTCAGCAAGGAGCCTCTGGGGATGGCAGGGAAGGAAAGGGACCTCAAAATAGCGGCAGCCACTCTGTGCAGTTGGAGAAGCTTTCCGGAGCACAGGAATCCCAAAATAGAGCAAACATTCCCCTTCCCTATGCCTGTTCCAAGGAAAGGGCTCGGGTGAGAGCAGGGTGAGGTGCCCTGTGTTTCTGTTTGTTTGGGAATAGCTCCCAGCAGCGGCTGGGAAGAGACAGGAGGGTTCAAGGGGCAGCTCAGAGAGCCCAGGGCCTCCCTGGTCACACCTGCTTGGAAGTGGGGACACTTCAGCTCCCCCACTATTGTATTTGTGGGGTTCCCAGATG
>NW_024529963.1:0-745 GCF_017590135.1 Pyrgilauda ruficollis
GAGTGATGGGACGGGACACTCAGAGGACGTGGTCTCTCCTGACCCGCGGGAGCCTGAAGGCGATGGGATGGGAAAAGCAGCAGAATCGGAAGGAGGGGCCGAAGGGGGATTGGAAGGAGATGGGGAAAAACTCTCTCGCAGCGAGCGCGGCAACGCGGAAGCAGCCGGGGATAGCGGAGAGGACATGGGAGCAGTGGGGAACGCGAAAAGGTACATGGGTTTTGCAAGCGCAGCACGGGTGGTGGCAGCGGCCTCGGCTGGCGCCGTGCCAAAGACGCACGCGAGGGGCGAGACGCGCGGGATGTCCGGGAAAGGCGCACAAAGCAAAGCGTCCACGTCAAACACGGGCAGTAAGCTAGGAGCAGCTGCAGAGCTCCAGGCGGCACTCGTAGGCAGGCGTAGGAGACGTGCGATGGTGATGCAGGACCCGGAAGTCGAGTAACGGCTATCCGCTCCAATTGCGGAGTGAGAAAGGGCACAGGCGGGGCGAGGGCGGCACACACGGGCGGAGGGCGTGAATACAGCGTCAGAGGAGGAGGAGAGAGAGTCAGGAACAGACACCAGGGGGGAGACATCAGATGTGGAGCGGGACAGAGGTAGTGATGTCAGTTCAGGGGAGACGGGAAGCATTCCTGAAAGCACGCATGTGCGGAAGTCACGGACGAAACGTGGTCGGGAGCGTACCCGAACCTCTGTGACATCCCGAGTGAGGAGGGGTCGTTCTTGGAGTTCCACATCCCGAGGC
>NW_024529964.1:0-745 GCF_017590135.1 Pyrgilauda ruficollis
ATTGGGGAAAATTTGGGGGAATTTTGGCAAATTGGGGAAAATAGGGGAAAATATGGGGAAATTTGGGGGAATTATGGGGAAATTTGGGGAAAATTGGGGAAATTCGGGGAAATTCGGCAAAATTTTGGGGAAATTTGGGGGAATTTGGGGAAATTCAGGGAAATTTGGGGAGAAATTTGAGTTTTGAGGGAAAATTGATAATTTTGGGGGGAAAACCAGAAAATTCTGGAGGAAAATTTTGAATTTTGAGGGAAACTTGGAAATTTTCCCAAATTTTGAGATGAAAATGCAAAAATCTGGGAGGAAATCTTTGAATTTTGACATTTTTGGGGAATTTTTTTGGGGCATTTTTTGGGATATTTGGGACACGATTTGGGACATTTTTTGGGACATTTTTTGGGATATTTTTCACAACATTTTGGGCATCATTTGGGACATTTTTTGGGAACAATTTTTGCGACATTTTTTGGCATATTCAGAACATTTTTTGGGACATTTTTTAGGATTTTTTTGGGGATATTTTTTGCATATTCAGGACATTTTTGGGACCTTTTTTGGGGACATTTTTGGCATATTCAGGACATTTTTTGGGACATGTTTTTGGGTTTTTTTTTGCATATTCAGGCCATTTCTTGGGAGTTTTTTGGGACATTTTTTAGCATATCCACCCCATTTTTTATGACATCATCTGGGACTTTTTTTGGCATATTCTTGGCACTTTTTTGGGACATTTTTTAGCATATCC
>NW_024529965.1:0-744 GCF_017590135.1 Pyrgilauda ruficollis
GAGCGGCCGCGGCCGCGCACTGCGCAGGAGCGGAAGTGCCGCCCCGCGCCGGCCCGGCCGAGCGGGCGCCGCCATGACACCGTACAAAGAAAGGGGCGTGGTCAGCCCCGCCGACCAATCGCAGCGCGCCGCCTCATCCGGGGACCCGCGCCGCCGAGCCGGGCGCCGCCATCTTAACGTGAGGCGCGGCCCGGGACCCCGCCCATTTAACCCTGGCGGCGCCGCGCGCGTTCCCGGGCGGTGTGCGGCGCTCCCGGGGCAGCGCGGGGCGGGGGAGCGGCCGCCGGGGCCCCGCCATTGCCGTGTCGGACGGGGAGGAGGAGCCGCGCAGGCGCGGCGGAGGAGCGCAAGATGGCGGAGGTTACGGTGGCCGCGAAGCGCCCCGCCCCGCAAAGCGAACGCGCGGCAAGATGGCGGCCGGCAGGATGCCGTACGGGCTCGGCCAATCAGCGCGCGGAATTCCGAGGGCAGCGCGCCGCCATCGCGGTTAAACACGTGACAACGGCAGCCAATCAGCTCCGTGGAAATGCGAATGTTTATTGGTCGTTGGGTTTAAAAAGGCGGGAAAGGGGGAGTGCGTCACTTCCGGTTGGCCTGGGCGGTGCCGATCATGCACTCGTTCACCTGGGGGGAGGGGCGGCCCCAAAACCCCCAAAATCAGCCAAAAATCACCCAAAAAACCACCCCAAAACCCCAAAATCAGCCAAAAATCAGCCAAAAAACCACCCCAAAATCCCCAAAATC
>NW_024529966.1:0-744 GCF_017590135.1 Pyrgilauda ruficollis
TTTTTTTTTTCTGTGCAGTTAATAATGGATTACTGATTCAAGATTACAAAATTTGTATTTAATCTGGAGCTCTTTCTGAGCTGTGGTGTAAAATGACGGTTTACTGCTAAAGACACTCAAAAAGACAATATTCAAGAATCTCAGTTATTACTCTGGAATATTCTTCATTCTCAAAACATTTTTATCGGTTTCCCCAGTGGCAGGCAGCCCTGTGGTATCAAAGGTGACCCAGTTATGTCTAACAACCCAGCAGTAAATGATTCAAGAGGAAGGGCATTGTACCCTTAAGTTAGTAATTTCAGTTATGGGCACTTTATGGTCAGAATAAGATGAATGCAATCCTCTAAAACTGACTTCTCCATGTAAACTTGTTCAGCTGCCAGACGCAGAGCTAGGCACAGATTTTTTTTTGTATTTTTTTGACAATGCGATACTTTGAAAAAGACTAGATTTATGATGTAGCTGGAATTCTTTGCTTGTGATGAACGTAAAAGAGATCAGTTGTTACAGGGACTTTTATAACCCATTCACCTTCATTTCACATGTTTATGAGGACTGCCTTCACTTATGATATACAGCCTGTAGCCATAAAGCTCTGGGTTATACGGTTATTTCTGATACAGAGTTGCTTCATCTTGGCTCCAAACTCCACGGAAGAGTGTCATAAATGGCTTGTTTGCAGTGGGAACCTTGTTGTCACCCACCAGCTTTTCTGCTGGCTGAGGGAGGCTCTGCTCTGTAAAA
>NW_024529967.1:0-1139 GCF_017590135.1 Pyrgilauda ruficollis
TGCCCAGGTGTGCCCAGGTGTGCCACTCACCGGCTCGTTGACGCGGGGCACGAACACGGCCAGGAAGAAGACGGCGGCCACGGGCGGGGCCAGGTACGAGGCCAGCGCCTGCATGTAGTCGAAGAGCTGCCCGCCCCGCGCCGCCTCCACCACCGGCAGCCAGGCCAGGCTCAGCCCCACCATGGCCACCACCCACAGCCTGCGGGCAGGTGAGCTCACCTGAGGTCACGCCCAAAAAATTCGGGGTCGTTGGGAGGTCGGGAACCCAAAATTTGGGAGGTCCGAGTTACCTGAGGCCTCAAAATCTGGGGGGTTTTGGGCAGCTGAGAGGCTCAAATTTGGTATTCTCGAGGTCACCTGAGGTCACCTGATGTCACCTGAGGTCACCTGGGGTCACCCCCAAAAAATTTGGGGTCGTTGGGAGGTCGGGAACCCAAAATTTGGGAGGTCCGAGTTACCTGAGACCTCAAAATTTGGGGGTTTTGGGCACCTGAGAGGCTCAAATTTGTGATTCTTGAGGTCACCTGGACACCTGAGGTCACCTGGGGTCACCTGGGGTCACCTGGACACCTGAGGTGACCTGAGGTCACCTGGGGTCACCCGAGGTCACCCCCAAAAAATTTGGGATCTCCAGGAGCTGCAGAACCCAAAATTTGGGTCCTTCAAGGTCATCTGGAGCCCAAAATTTGGGGTTTTTGGGCACCTGAGAGGCTCAAATTTGGGATTCTGGAGGTCACCTGGACACCTGATGTCACCTGAGCTCACCTGAGGTCATCCCCCAAAAATTTGGGATCCCCAGGAGCTCCAGAACCCAAAATTTGGGAGCTCAAATTTACATGAGACCACAAAATTTGGGGTTTTTGGGCAACTGAGAGGCTCAAATTTGGGATTCTTGAGGTCACCTGGACACCTGAGCTCACCTGAGCTCACCTGAGGTCACGCCCAAAAAATTCGGGGTCGTTGGGAGGTCGGGAACCCAAAATTTGGGAGGTCCGAGTTACCTGAGACCTCAAAATCTGGGGGGTTTTGGGCACCTGAGAGGCTCAAATTTGGGATTCTGGAGGTCACCTGGACACCTGAGGTCACCTGGGGTCACCTGGACACCTGAGGTGACCTGAGCTCACCTGAGCTCACCTGAG
>NW_024529967.1:1572-3950 GCF_017590135.1 Pyrgilauda ruficollis
CCCCAGGTGTGTCCCCAGGTGTCCCCAGGTGTCCCCAGGTGTGTCCCAGGTGTGTCCCAGGTGTGTCCCCAGGTATCCCAGCTGTCCCCAGGTGTCCCAGATGTGTCCCCAGGTGTCCCCAGGTGTGCCCAGATGTGTCCCAGGTGTGTCCCAGGTGTGTCCCTCACCTCCCGGCCAGCAGCAGGTGCCGCGGCCCCGCCCCCGGCCGCACTTTCCGGTACACGTCGAGCGTGAAGAGCGCGGCCGAGCTGGCGAAGATGGAGGCCAGCGACGACATCAGCGCGGCCAGCACCACGGCCAGCATCAGCCCGCGCAGCCCTGTTAATTATTCGTTAATTAACAGTCATTAACGGCGAAAAAACGGCGGAAATCGGTGAAAAAACAGCAGAAATCGGCGAAAAAATGGATTTATTAGCCCCAAATATTCAATTATTAGCCCCAAAATTAGCATTAATGGGCTGTTGTTACTCCTAATAAAGAGTTATTAGCCACAATAATTATTACTTGTTAATTAATAACAATTAATGGTGGAGGAACAGTGAAAATCGGCGAAAAAGCGGATTTATTAGCTCCAAAAATTGAATTATTAGCCCTAAAATTAGCATTAATTGCCTGTTATTAGTCCTAATAAAGTGTTATTAGCCACAATAATTATTAGTTGTTAATTAATAACAATTAATGGTGAAAAAACGGCGAAAATTGGTGAAAAAACGAAAAGAATGGGATAAAAAATGGATTTATTAGCCCCAAATATTCAATTATTAGCCCCAAAATTAGCATTAATGGGCTGTTATTAGTCCTAATAAAGTTTTATTAGCCAAAATAATTATTAGATGTTAATTAATAACAATTAATGGTGAAGGAAGTTGAAAATCGGCGAAAAAACGGATTTATTAGCCCCAAAAATTGAATTATTAGCCCTAAAATTAGCATTAATTGCCTGTTATTAGTCCTAATAAAGTGTTATTAGCCACAATAATTATTAGATGTTAATTAATAACAATTAATGGTGAAAAAATGGAGAAAATTGGTGAAAAAACAAAAAAAATGGGATAAAAAATGGATTTATTAGTCCCAAAATTAGCATTAATAACCAATTAATTGTCCTGATAATGCATTAAGTAGCCCCTAATTAGTCCCAAAATTAGGATTAATAATTAATGATTAGTCCTAACAACCCATAATTAGCCCATAAGTAGAATTAACAGTCCCAAAAAACGGCGAAAATTGGTGAAAAAATGGATTTATTAGCCCCAAAATTAGCATTAATGGGCTGTTATTAGTCCTAATAGTTATTAGCCAAAATAATTATTAGTTGTTAATTAATAATAATTAATGGTAGAAAAAAATTCTTGTTATTACTCATTAATAATAAACTAATTACTGCTAATAATCGCTAATAAGGAACTAATAATCATTAATAACCACTAACAAATCACTAATAATCACTAATGAGTGCTAATTAGCAGTAATTAATTACCAGGGGGCAGCAGGCTCAGCACCAGCCTGGGATAGGCCACACTAACAAATCATTAATAACACTTATAAATCATTAATAACCACTAATAAATCATTACTAATCATTACTAAGTCATTAATAACCACTAATAAATCATTAGTAATCACTAATACATCATTAATAATCACTAACAAATAATTAATAATCATTAATAAATCATTAATAAATCACGAGTGCTAATTAGCAGTAATTAATTACCAGGGGGCAGCAGGCTCAGCACCAGCCTGGGATAGGCCACACTAACAAATCATTAATATCATTACTAAATCATTAATAACCACTAATAAATCATTAATAATCACTAATACATCATTAATAATCACTAACAAATAATTAATAATCATTAATAAATCATTAATAAATCACTAATAAATCATTAATAATCACTAATAAATCATTACTAAATCACTAATAAATCATTAATAATCACTAATAAATAGCTAATAATCACTAATTAGCACTAATGAGCAGTAATTAATTATCGGGGGCAGCAGGCTCAACACCAGTCTGGGATAGGCCACACTAATAACCACTAATAAATCATTACTAACCGCTAATAAATCATTAATAATCACTAATAAATAGCTAATAATCACTAATTAGCGCTAATGAGCAGTAATTAATTACCGGGGGGCAGCAGGCTCAGCACCAGCCGGGGATAGGCCACGTTGGAGCAGCCGAGGGCGGAGCCGCAGGCCCGGGAGCAGCCCTGGGGGTCAGCGCAGCCCACCACCTCTGCGGGACCAGTATAAACCAGTATGGACCAGTACGGACCAGTATAAACCAGTATGGACCAGTATGGACCAGTATAAACGAGTATAAACGAGTATGGACCAGTACGGACCAGTATGGACCAGTA
>NW_024529967.1:4001-14582 GCF_017590135.1 Pyrgilauda ruficollis
GTATGGACCAGTACGGACCAGTATAAACCAGTATGGATGAGTATGGACCAGTATAAACCAGTACAAACCAGTATGGACCAGTATAGACCAGTACAAAGGAGTATGGACCAGTAAGGAACAATATAGACCAGTATAAACCAGTATGGACCAGTATAAACCAGTATAGACCAGTACAAAGGAGTATGGACCAGTAAGGAACAATATAGACCAGTATAAACCAGTATGGACCAGTATAAACCAGTATGCACCAATGGCTCACTATAATGGGGTGCCACCTTGGGCAGCCATCTTAGATTTGGTGTTTCGCAGCCATCTTGGGTGGCCATCTTGTAAGCTCCAATGGTGGCAGCCATATTGGACAAATCCTTTAAACTAATATAAACCTGTATAAACCAGTAAAACCAGTATAAACCAGTGTGGACAAATGGCTGGCCATAGTGGGGTGCCATCTTGGGCAGCCATCTTAGATTCGTTCTGTGGCAGCCATTTTGGGGGCCATCTTGGACATGCTGATGGTGGCAGCCATCTTGGGCAGCCATCTTAGAGTCATTCTGTGGCAGCCATTTTGGGGGGCCATCTTGGACACGCTGATAGAGGCAGCCATTTTGGGTAGCCATCTTGTAAACTCGAATGGTGGCAGCCATATTGGATAAATCCCTTAAACTAATATAAACCAGTATAACCCAGTATAAACCAGTATAAACCAGTGGGGCTCTGACCCGGGAAGAGGACGCGGGCGGCCATGCCGGGCAGCACCATCAGGAACATGGGCAGCACCTTGAGGTAGCCACAGACGACGCAGCCGGCGCGGACGTGGGTGAGGGAGCGGCCGGCGAGGCAGCGCTGCACGATCACCTGCGGGGGAGGGGCCCCATGCCGGGCAGCACCATCAGGAACATGGGCAGCACCTTGAGGTAGCCACAGACGACGCAGCCGGCGCGGACGTGGGTGAGGGAGCGGCCGGCGAGGCAGCGCTGCACGATCACCTGCGGGGGAGGGGCCAGTTACACACCAGTTAGAGACCAGTTACACACCAGTTAGAGACCAGTTAGAGACCAGTTACACACCAGTTAGAGACCAGTCACCCACCAGTTAGAGACTGGTTACAGACCAGTTACACACCAGTTAGAGACCAGTTTGAGACCAGTTACACACCAGTAACACACAAGTTAAAGACCAGTTACAGACCAGTCACCCACCAGTTACACACCAGTTACACCCCAGTTACACCCCAGTTACAGACCAGTTACACACCAGTTAGAGACCAGTTTGAGATCAGTTACACACCAGTAACACACAAGTTAAAGACCAGTTACAGACCAGTCACCCACCAGTTACACACCAGTTACACCCCAGTTACACCCCAGTTACAGACCAGTTACACACCAGTTAGAGACCAGTTTGAGACCAGTTACACACCAGTAACACACAAGTTAAAGACCAGTTACAGACCAGTCACCCACCAGTTACACACCAGTTACACCCCAGTTACACCCCAGTTACAGACCAGTTACACACCAGTTAGAGACCAGTTTGAGACCAGTTACACACCAGTAACACACAAGTTAAAGACCAGTTACAGACCAGTCACCCACCAGTTACACACCAGTTACACCCCAGTTACACCCCAGTTACAGACCAGTTACACACCAGTTAGAGACCAGTTTGAGACCAGTTACACACCAGTAACACACAAGTTAAAGACCAGTTACAGACCAGTCACCCACCAGTTACACACCAGTTACACCCCAGTTACACCCCAGTTACAGACCAGTTACACACCAGTTAGAGACCAGTTTGAGACCAGTTACACACCAGTAACACACAAGTTAAAGACCAGTTACAGACCAGTCACCCACCAGTTACACACCAGTTACACCCCAGTTACACCCCAGTTACAGACCAGTTACACACCAGTTAGAGACCAGTTTGAGACCAGTTACACACCAGTAACACACAAGTTAAAGACCAGTTACAGACCAGTCACCCACCAGTTACACACCAGTTACACCCCAGTTACACCCCAGTTACAGACCAGTTACACACCAGTTAGAGACCAGTTTGAGACCAGTTACACACCAGTAACACACAAGTTAAAGACCAGTTACAGACCAGTCACCCACCAGTTACACACCAGTTACACCCCAGTTACACCCCAGTTACAGACCAGTTACACACCAGTTAGAGACCAGTTTGAGACCAGTTACACACCAGTAACACACAAGTTAAAGACCAGTTACAGACCAGTCACCCACCAGTTACACACCAGTTACACCCCAGTTACACCCCAGTTACAGACCAGTTACACACCAGTTAGAGACCAGTTTGAGACCAGTTACACACCAGTAACACACAAGTTAAAGACCAGTTACAGACCAGTCACCCACCAGTTACACACCAGTTACACCCCAGTTACACCCCAGTTACAGACCAGTTACACACCAGTTAGAGACCAGTTTGAGACCAGTTACACACCAGTAACACACAAGTTAAAGACCAGTTACAGACCAGTCACCCACCAGTTACACACCAGTTACACCCCAGTTACACCCCAGTTACAGACCAGTTACACACCAGTTAGAGACCAGTTTGAGACCAGTTACACACCAGTAACACACAAGTTAAAGACCAGTTACAGACCAGTCACCCACCAGTTACACACCAGTTACACCCCAGTTACACCCCAGTTACAGACCAGTTACACACCAGTTAGAGACCAGTTTGAGACCAGTTACACACCAGTAACACACAAGTTAAAGACCAGTTACAGACCAGTCACCCACCAGTTACACACCAGTTACACCCCAGTTACACCCCAGTTACAGACCAGTTACACACCAGTTAGAGACCAGTTTGAGACCAGTTACACACCAGTAACACACAAGTTAAAGACCAGTTACAGACCAGTCACCCACCAGTTACACACCAGTTACACCCCAGTTACACCCCAGTTACAGACCAGTTACACACCAGTTAGAGACCAGTTTGAGACCAGTTACACACCAGTAACACACAAGTTAAAGACCAGTTACAGACCAGTCACCCACCAGTTACACACCAGTTACACCCCAGTTACACCCCAGTTACAGACCAGTTACACACCAGTTAGAGACCAGTTTGAGACCAGTTACACACCAGTAACACACAAGTTAAAGACCAGTTACAGACCAGTCACCCACCAGTTACACACCAGTTACACCCCAGTTACACCCCAGTTACAGACCAGTTACACACCAGTTAGAGACCAGTTTGAGACCAGTTACACACCAGTAACACACAAGTTAAAGACCAGTTACAGACCAGTCACCCACCAGTTACACACCAGTTACACCCCAGTTACACCCCAGTTACAGACCAGTTACACACCAGTTAGAGACCAGTTTGAGACCAGTTACACACCAGTAACACACAAGTTAAAGACCAGTTACAGACCAGTCACCCACCAGTTACACACCAGTTACACCCCAGTTACACCCCAGTTACAGACCAGTTACACACCAGTTAGAGACCAGTTTGAGACCAGTTACACACCAGTAACACACAAGTTAAAGACCAGTTACAGACCAGTCACCCACCAGTTACACACCAGTTACACCCCAGTTACACCCCAGTTACAGACCAGTTACACACCAGTTAGAGACCAGTTTGAGACCAGTTACACACCAGTAACACACAAGTTAAAGACCAGTTACAGACCAGTCACCCACCAGTTACACACCAGTTACACCCCAGTTACACCCCAGTTACAGACCAGTTACACACCAGTTAGAGACCAGTTTGAGACCAGTTACACACCAGTAACACACAAGTTAAAGACCAGTTACAGACCAGTCACCCACCAGTTACACACCAGTTACACCCCAGTTACACCCCAGTTACAGACCAGTTACACACCAGTTAGAGACCAGTTTGAGACCAGTTACACACCAGTAACACACAAGTTAAAGACCAGTTACAGACCAGTCACCCACCAGTTACACACCAGTTACACCCCAGTTACACCCCAGTTACAGACCAGTTACACACCAGTTAGAGACCAGTTTGAGACCAGTTACACACCAGTAACACACAAGTTAAAGACCAGTTACAGACCAGTCACCCACCAGTTACACACCAGTTACACCCCAGTTACACCCCAGTTACAGACCAGTTACACACCAGTTAGAGACCAGTTTGAGACCAGTTACACACCAGTAACACACAAGTTAAAGACCAGTTACAGACCAGTCACCCACCAGTTACACACCAGTTACACCCCAGTTACACCCCAGTTACAGACCAGTTACACACCAGTTAGAGACCAGTTTGAGACCAGTTACACACCAGTAACACACAAGTTAAAGACCAGTTACAGACCAGTCACCCACCAGTTACACACCAGTTACACCCCAGTTACACCCCAGTTACAGACCAGTTACACACCAGTTAGAGACCAGTTTGAGACCAGTTACACACCAGTAACACACAAGTTAAAGACCAGTTACAGACCAGTCACCCACCAGTTACACACCAGTTACACCCCAGTTACACCCCAGTTACAGACCAGTTACACACCAGTTAGAGACCAGTTTGAGACCAGTTACACACCAGTAACACACAAGTTAAAGACCAGTTACAGACCAGTCACCCACCAGTTACACACCAGTTACACCCCAGTTACACCCCAGTTACAGACCAGTTACTGGGAATGGACTCAGAGGGAACTGGGAGGGAACTGGGAATGAACTGGGATATAGTGGGAGGGACCGGGAGGGACTGGGATAAACTGGGATGAACTGGGAATGGACTGGGAGGGAACTGGGATGAACTGGGAATGGACTGCGATATAGTGGGAGGGACCAGGAGGGACTGGGATAAACTGGGAATGGACTGGGATAAAGTGGGATGGACTGGGAGGGAACTGGGATGAACTGGGAGTGAACTGGGAGGGAACTGGGTGGGACTGGGATCCCTCCCTGTATCATCCCAGTTCCCTCCCAGTATAAACCAGTCCCAAACCAATACAAACCAGTATAATCCAGTCCAAACCAGTATAAACCAGTACCGAGATCTGGGTGCTGACGTAGAGCCCCAGGGACAGCAGTGCCAGCTAGAGCTGGTAGTCCCAGTCCCTCCCAGTATAAACCAGTATAACCCAGCGCCCTCCCAGTATAAACCAGTACAAACCAATATAAACCAGTTAAAACCATTATAAACCAGTTTAAACCATTATAAACCAGTTTAAACCAGTAAAAAACAGTATAAACCAGTCTCAGTCCATTCCCAGTCCCTCCCAGTTCCCTTCCAGTCCCTCACAGTTCCTTTCCCAGTTCCTCCCAGTCCAAACCAATATAAACCAGTTAAAACCATTATAAACCAGTTAAAACCAGTTTAAACCATTATAAACCAGTTAAGACCAGTATAAACCAGTAAAAACCCATCCCAGTTCCATCCCAATTCCCTCCCAGTCCCTCCCACTCCCTCCCACTCTCAAACCAGTACAACCCAGTCCCTCCCAGTTCCCTCCCAGTCCAAACCAGTCCAAACCAGTATAAACCAGTATAAACCAGTATAAACCAGTACCGAGATCTTGGTGCTGACGTAGAGCCCCAGGGACAGCAGCGCCAGGTAGAGCCGGATCCGCCCCCCCCCGAAGCGCCGGCCCAGGTACTCAGGCATGGTGCTCACCTGGACACGCCCACACGGGCCACGCCCACAACCCATTAGGCCACGCCCAGTTAGACCATAACTGGTTAGGCCACGCCCAATTTGCAATTCTGCCACCCCCATTTTGACCCAGTCCTGTTAGGCCATGCCCGTCCCTCCCACTCCCTCCCACTCTCAAACCAGTACAACCCAGTCCCTCCCGGTTCCCTCCCAGTCCAAACCAGTCCAAACCAGTATAAACCAGTATAAACCAGTATAAACCAGTACCGAGATCTTGGTGCTGACGTAGAGCCCCAGGGACAGCAGCGCCAGGTAGAGCCGGATCCGCCCCCCCCCGAAGCGCCGGCCCAGGTACTCAGGCATGGTGCTCACCTGGACACGCCCACACCGGCCACACCCACAACCCATTAGGCCACGCCCAGTTAGACCATAACTGGTTAGGCCACGCCCAATTTGCAATTCTGCCACCCCCATTTTGACCCAGTCCTGTTAGGCCATGCCCATTTAAGCCACACCCACATCTGGACCAATTTAGACCACACCCCTTCAGGCCACGCCCACACCAGATCCACTTAGGCCACGCCCATTTGGATTCCACCCATATATGGACCCATTTAAGCCACGCCCACACCCGGATCCACTTAGGTCTCACCCAATCCCAATTAGGCCAGGCCCATTTGGACTCTGCCCATATATGGACTGATTTAAACCACGCCCACCAAGGACACACCCACAACCCACCTGACACTCCCCCTTTAGGCCACGCCCACTCCCATTTAACCCATGCCCATTTATTAACGCCACACCCACTTAGGTCACACCTCCCATATTTAGACCCCCTTTAGGCCACGCCCATTTTGACCACACCATGTTAGGCCACGCCCAGTTAGGCCCCACCCAACCTGGAACCATTTAGGCCACGCCCAGACTCTTAAGACCACGTCCTCCCCTCCCAGTTACCTCCCAGTTCATTCCCAGTCCCTCCCAATCAATTCCCAGTATAACCCTGTCCATCCCAGTATAAACCAGTATAAACCAGTATGGACTGTCCCAATCCCCTCCCAGTCCAAACCACTGCTCCCAATTCCACCTGGCTGCTGTCCTTGGCGGCCATCTTGGATTGCATTATTGGCCGCCATTTTGAATTGCTAGCTCACTTAACACTATAAACCAGTATAAACCAGTATAAACCAGTATAAACCAGTATAAACCAGTACCGAGATCTTGGTCCTCACCCCGGCTCTCATGTAGATGGGCACGAACACCCAGCCCAGCAGCAGCACGATGAACATGCCCTGGGGGGGGGAAGGGGGAGGGGCGTGTCACAATAAGGGCGTGGCCACGTCCCGATTGGGGGGGCGGGGCCAAGGCTGGGTGGGGGAAGGCGATATTGCAACAGAACCACCAGGGGGCGCCGTTATATCGCGATAGAACCATCAGGGCTTTTTTATATCGCGACAGAACCAGCAGGGGGCGCTGTTGGGGACCCCGATATCGCGATAGAACCATGGGGGAGGGTTGCTATATCGCGACAGAACCAGCAGGGGGCGCTCTTAGGGACCCCGATATCGCAACAGGACCGCCGCTGGGGGGCGATATATCGCGATACACCGCGATACACCGCGATATATCGTGATATAAAGCAGCCTATCGCGACATATCGCGACATATCGCGACTCAGGGGACACTCGAAGCCTCCCACGGCGATGCCGCCGGCCGCGCCCGTCCCCGCCAGCCCCACGAAGTGCCCGGAGCCGATGTTGCTGGCAAAGAGAGACGCCCCCACCTGGGGGGGAGGGGAGGGGACGGAGTGACCCCGGAGTGACCCCGGAGTGACCCCAAAAATGACCCCAAAGTGACCCCTCCATTCCCAGTATAAACTGGTTCAGACCAGTTCAAACCAGATCAAAACCAGTACAAAACCAGTTCAAACCGTTATAAACTGGTTCAAATCAGTATAAACCAGTAAAAAACCAGTATAAACCAGTATAAAACCAGCTCAAACCAGTATAAACCAGTACAAAACCAGTTCAAACCATTATAAACTGGTTAAAACCAGTATAAACCAGTACAAAACCAGCTCAAACCAGTATAAACCAGTACAAAACCAGTTCAAACCGTTATAAACTGGTTCAAGCCAGTATAAACCAGTAAAAAAACAGTATAAAACCAGCTCAAACCAGTATAAACCAGTATAAAACCAATTCAAACCAGTACAAACCAGTACAAACCAATATAAAACTACTTTAAACCAGTTCAAACCAGATCAAAACCAGTTCAAACCGGTATAAACCAGTATAAAACCAGTTCAAACCAGTCTAAACCAATACCTCTCACTCCCTCCTAGCCCCTCCCGGTATAAACCAGTATAAACCAGTATAAACCAGTATAAACCAGTTCAAACCAGTTCAAACCAGTCCCTCTCAATCCCTCCCAGTACAAACCAGTTTGGACACTCACCGGAGCCCAGGTCATGCTGCGTCCGGCCAGGAAATACCCGGAGAGGCTCCGCCCACCTCGCCTGCGCAGGGACTGGGACCAGTACAAACCAGTATAAACCAGTACGGACCAGTATAAACCAGAATGGACCCTCCCAGTCCAAACCAGTGCTCCCAGTCCCACCCGGCTGCTGTTGTTGGCAGCCATCTTGAATAACTCACTTGGCGGCCATCTTGGATTACATTATTTGGCCGCCATCTTGAATTGCTAGCCCGTTTAGTTTTATAACCCAGTATAAACCAGTATAAACCAGTATGGATCAGAATGGACTGGTATGGACCAGTATAAACCAGTATAAACCAGTAAAGACTAGATTTTTGGGTTGAATTTCCAGGATTTGGGGATTTTCAGGGTGAATTTTGGGGGGGGATTTTAAGGATTTTGGGGTTTTTTAGGTTCATTTTTTGGGGTGAATGTCCAGAATTTTAGGGGATTTTTGGGTGGATTTTTTGGGTGGATTTTTTGGGTGAATTTTCGGGATTTTGGGATTTTTTAGGTGGATTTTTGGGGTGAATTTCCAGGATTTTGGGATTTTTAGAGCGGATTTTTTTAGTTTGGATTTTTGAGGGTGAATTTTTGGGGTGATTTTGTTTGGATTTTGGGATGAAATTCCAGGATTTTGGGGGTTTTTAGGTTGATTTTTTAAAAATATTTAGGGTGAATTTTTGGGGTGATTTTTTTCTGGATTTTTGGGGTGATTTTCCAGGATTTTGGGGATATTTTATGATGGATTTTTTGGGGGACGTGATTTTCAGGATTTGTGAATTTTCCCGCCGCCCCCGCGCGACCCCGCTGGACCCAAGGGGGGGGGGAGGGGCCGCCCCTCCCCCACCCCCGGAGCGGGTTCGGACCCGGGTGGGGGAGGGGCGGCGTTTGGAGCGTTTCGGGACAAATTTGGGGCATTTGGGGACAATTTCGTCATTTCGGGTCATTTTTGGGTCAATTTTTGGTCATTTTGCGTCAAATTTTGGCCATTTTTGGTAATTTTTGGTGTCATTTTTGGGTCATTTTTTGATCCATTTTTGACTAATTTTTGGGTCATTTTTAGGTCATTTTTAGGTCAATTTTTGGTCATTTTGAGTCAATTTTTGGCCATTTTTGGTAATTTTTGGTGTCATTTTTGGGTCATTTTTTGATCCATTTTTGACTAATTTTTGGGTCATTTTTAGGTCATTTTTAGGTTATTTTGGGGTCATTTTTTGTCATTTTGGGGTCGTTTTTGAGTCATTGTTGTGTCCATTTTTGGGTCATTTATGGTTTAATTTTTGGTCATTCTGGGGTCAATTTTGGGTCATTTTAGGGTCAATTTTTGAGTAATTTTTGGTCCATTTTGTGACCATTTTGGGCCATTTTTGAGACATTTTGGGTCCAATTTTGGGTCAATTTTTGCGTCATTTTTGGGTCAATTTTTGGCAATTTTTGGGTCAATTTTTGCATCATTTTTGGGTCAATTTTTAGCAATTTTTGGGTCAATTTTTGGGTCAATTGTGAGTAATTTTGGGGCCATTTTTGGGTGATTTTGTGACAATTTTGGGGTCATTTTTGGGTGATTTTGGGGCCATTTTTCTGTCATTTTTTGAGACCATTTTCAGGTCATTTCTGAGTGATTTTTGAGACGATTTTCAGGTCATTTTTTGACCATTTTTTGCGTCATTTTTTGACATTTTTGGGTCATTTGGAGACGAGTTTTGGACCATTTTTCATTTAATTTTGTGAGTTATTTTTGAGTCATTGGGGATTATTTTTGGGTCACTGATGGCATTTTTTGGGTCATTTTGGGCCATTTTCCCGTCATTTTTTAGTAATTTTTAAACCATTTGGGACAATTTTTTAAGTAATTTTTGCATCATTTTGGGACCAAATTTAGGATCATTTTGGGGCCATTTTGGGATCATTTCAGGACCATTTTATGCCCTTTATTGAGCAATTTTTGGGTCATATTAGTGACAATTTTGGGGGGTTTTTTAGCCATTTTTGGGACCATTTTTCTGTCATTTTTTGGTTCATTTTTGAGCCATTTTAGGACAACTTTGGGGTCATTTTTGGGCCACTTTTTGGATCATTTTGGGGCCATTTTTGGATCATTTTAGAGTCAAATTTGGGAGAAATTTTGAGTAATTTTTGAGCCATTTTGGGATAAGTTTCAAGCAATTTTTGGACCATTTTTGGGCCATTTTTTGGGCCTTTTTTCACCATTTCAGGGCTGTTTTTCTTTCATTTTTGAGCCATTTTTGGGTCATTTCAGGCCATTTTTTGACCTTTTTTATTTCATTTTTTCCCCATTTTCTCCGTTTTCTCCCCCATTTTCCTCCAGGAACCTCCGGAGCCTCCCGGGGTAGTCGGTGATGACTCCGGTGGCGCCGAGGCCGAAGGCTTCCGCGAAGTCCCGCTCCTCGTTCAGCACCCACAGCCACACCTGGGGGGGGTGGGGGAGGG
>NW_024529967.1:14596-15875 GCF_017590135.1 Pyrgilauda ruficollis
CCCTCCCCCACCCAAATTTGGCTCTTCAGCCCCTCCCCCACCTCCATATTTGCATTTTTAGCCCCTCCCCTACCCTGAATTGAAGATTTTTACCCCAAATTTGAGGATTTGGTCCCTTTGCCACCCAAGATTTGAATTTTTAGCCCCTCCCCCACGCCAAATTTGCATTTTTAGCCCCTCCCCCACCCCAAAATTTGCATTTCTGGCCCATCCCCCCACCCTGAAAAGGCCCTGTGAAGGTGGGGGTGGGGCAGGATCCTGGTTTGGCCCCTCCCCCTTTTCACTTGGCCACTCCCATTGCATTAGCCACGCCCCTTTCCCAGGCCACGCCCCCTTTCCCCAGGCCACGCCCCCTCACCTGCAGCCCGCGGCTCTTGAGGTGCCTCACGAGGGAGGGGCGGAGCACGAGGCTGGGGGAGGGGCAGAGTGACCGGTGAGTGACCAATGAGTGACCAATGAGTGACCTCTGACCCCTGAGTGACCCCCTGACCCATAAACGACCCCAAAATTGACAAAAATTACCCCAAAATGACCCCTGAGTGACCCCTGAGTGACCAGTGAGTGACCACTGACCCCTGAGTGACCAGTGAGTGACCAATGGGTGACCAGTGAGTGACCACAGTGACCAATGAGTGACCACTGAGTGATCCTGACCCATAAATTACCCAAAAATTACCCCAAAATTACCTAAAATGACCCCTGAGTGACCCCTGAGTGTCCAATGACCCCTGAGTGACCACAGAGTGACCAATGAGTGGCCAATGACCTGAGAGAGACCCCTGACCCATAAATGACCCAAAAATTACCCAAAAGTTCCCCAAAATGACCCAAAACTACCCGAGTGACCACTGAGTGACCAATGAGTGACCACTGAGTGATCCCAACCCATAAATTACCCAAAAATTACCCCAAAATTACCCAAAATGACCCCTGAGTGACCACAGAGTGACCAATGAGTGACCGATGACCTGTGAGTGACCCCTGACCCATAAATGACCCAAAAATTACCCAAAATGACCCAAAATGACCCCAAAATGACCCGAGTGACCCCTGAGTGACCCCTGAGTGACCAATGACTGACCAATGACTGACCACAGAGTGGCCAATGAGCTGTGAGTGACCCCTGACCCATAAATGACCCAAAAATTACCCAAAATGACCCAAAATGACCCCAAAATGACCCGAGTGACCCCTGAGTGACCCCTGAGTGACCAATGACTGACCAATGACTGACCACAGAGTGGCCAATGAGCTGTGAGTGACCCCTGACCCATAAATG
>NW_024529968.1:0-744 GCF_017590135.1 Pyrgilauda ruficollis
TTCTTCCTGCCTTGCTCAGACATGAAGACTGCATTAGGATTAAGAGGAAGAAGTTGACACTGACCAGACAGAATCCTCTGTTTGAATGGAATTTATGCATCACATATGAGATATATGAATATGTAACAGGCCATTGTTTTTAAGGGTTAATCCTCTGTTAATGGGTGTCCTTTTTTGGGCTTGTGTTGCCCAGAATAAGGTACCCGGATGTCCATAAATCTTTGTTTTTTATTGTCTCATATTGTCCTAATCTCAATTGCTCAAATTTAATTACTCTAATTATATTACTATTGTTATAACCATTTTATTACGATTAAACTTTAAAAAATTTTCAAAACGAGTGATTGGCATTTTTCACATCTCTAAACCGAGACTAAAGGGTTACCCCATTCTGGTCATTTGAGGTCTTTATAAGGTTTTCTTACAAGAAAATAAATTATTAATTTCTACAGTCAAACGGAAAGGATGTTTACCTGAGAACTCGCTGCTTTTAGGTCAAGACAAGAAAATGCAAGGGATGTAATCACTGGTATCAGGTGGGAGCTGCCTGCAGGCTCCTCTGTTACAATAATGTGAGAAATGGCTACTCACTTTTCATAGTTTAGGAAGGTTTATTAAACCTTATCAAAAATACACCAGAACGCTGAATAAAGAGAAAAGGTTACGGAGCCGTGAGCAAAAGATTTTCCCCACCTTTGCTCAGCCCCCTCACAATGTAGGTTTTCCCTTTTTAACCCTTTAACC
>NW_024529969.1:0-744 GCF_017590135.1 Pyrgilauda ruficollis
TATTATTATTATTATTATTATTGGAAACCTGACCTAGAAATTTTGACTCTCAGTATAGTTACATCCCCAGTCCTTCTGAGGAATATTTCAGAGGCACCTCGAGGTCAGGCTTGTAAAAAGTGTTTCAGCACCTTTCATCCTTTGAAATGGTGGGAATTTGGTCCTCAAACAATCCAGGAGCCAGAGCCCTGATTTAGGTTACAGAGTGTTTTTAAATGTCACCTGTGAGTGCATGAATTGAAATTGGAGATCTGCTCTTACCGCTGGGAAGGCAGTGGCCCTTTTGGATTGCATCCATGTGAATATTGTAGGAGCAGGTATTGCTTCTCTTGGCACAACTTTCCTGCAGCTGAGACTTGCCTAGCTGGAGTTTCCATACTCTAAATGCTGAATCCTTGGATTTATCCCCCTCTGTGTCTCTCTGTTAGCAAAGAACTCAGTGAAATTTTAATATTGTCTTGCTCCTCTTTCCCGCTGCCTCCTCTCTCTGCCCCTTCCCCACCCAGAATTACACCACCAACGAGAAAGCCACGGTGGATCAGCACTTCAAGGAGCTGATCCGTGACCTGGAGAGGCAGAGGGATGAGGTGAAGGCTGCCCTGGATCAGAGGGAAAAGATCGCCTCCGAGAACGTGAAGGAGATCGTGGATGAGCTGGAGGAGAGGGCGAAGCTGCTGCGGGAGGACAAGGAGAACAGGGAGCAGATCCACCAGATCAGCGACTCCGTGCTCTTCCTGCAGGTGA
>NW_024529970.1:0-744 GCF_017590135.1 Pyrgilauda ruficollis
TTGTGCCCATTGCCTCTTGTCTTGTCAACAGGCACCACTGAGCAGAGCCTGTCTCAGTTTTCTTTACTCCTTTCTGTCAGGTATTCATATGTACTTGAGGGTAAGATCCTCAAGGCTTCTATTCTCCAGGCTAAACAGTTCCAGCTCTCCCAGGCTCTCTTCACAGATTTTATACTTTGATCCCTTCTTGATTAGGAAGAGAATAATTTTAATCTCAATTAAATATGCTCAGTATCTAAAGACTACTTTGTTAGCAGAACTTGACTATTATTTTCTTTCTACAATTGTTCAGTCACATGAAGCTTGTTCTCAGATATGGTAATATTCACTTAAAAGTCCCTTTAGACTGAAAGCTTTGCAAAGGAGCTATAGTAAGCTAACAGTGCATAGAACAGTAAATTCAAATTTAATTGGTTCCAGAACTGTATAGTTGTATGATGCTTAGTGCTAATTGTTCCCTCTCGGCAAGGTTTCAGTGAAATAAAACACAAAACAGTTTAATTTCAGCTAGTTTATGTAAGACATTTTACATCTCAGAACCCTATCATTCAAGTAAAGCAGCTTTTTCTATCATTTGTGGCTAATCTTATACCTGTGAAATTTGGAGTTGAACCAATGTTATCTCTGAATAGGAGAACCATAAAGAAGAGCTGCTCAATGAGTTGTAATTTTGGATTTTATACTACCTGTGGTGGAATAGATTATTTCCTTTTTTATACTCTCTCTGTATTCTTTCCATTAGTG
>NW_024529971.1:0-744 GCF_017590135.1 Pyrgilauda ruficollis
AATGAAGCATGATTGACAGAGGACAGCGGCGAGCACACGCTGATTGGCAGATAACACATTAATGTAACTCAATGCAAGGGGCGTGGCTTGCAGCTAATGATTGACAGATGACACCTTAATGTAACTCAATGCAAGGGGCGTGGTTTGAAGGTTTTGATTGACAGATATGCAAGGGGCGTAGCTTGCAGCTGATGATTGACAGGTAAGGCATTAATGTAACTCAATGTAAGGGGCGTGGCTTGCAGGTGTTGATTGACAGATAAGGTATTAATATAACCTCATGAAAGGGGTGTGGCTTGCAGCATTGATTGACAGCAAGAGCTGGTGATTGACAAGGAGTGTCAGAAGCTGATTGGTCCTCCCTAGATGGGTGGAGTAACTGAATGACATCACTCAGAAAAAGAGGCGTGGCCACACGATGAGGGGGTGGGGACTCTTTTATTGAGTGGGCGTGGCCTCCATGGGCGTGGCCACCTCAATCCCTCCAGGTCACCTCCACCTCATCCGTCCGGTACCTGCCGCGGCCAGAGGTCAAAGGTCAGATCCCAGCCAATCCCCGCCCGGCCCCGCCCACCCGGGCCCCGCCCCCTGACCTCTGCGTGATCCCCGATTGGCTGAGCTCGGTCACCTGCCCCACCCTCAGCATCTCGCAGCCGGCCTGGGCGATCATGGCGCCGTTGTCGATGCAGTACCTGCGGGGTCAAAGGTCACGGGCGAGCCCCGCCCACCCCCGTGTAACCCCGC
>NW_024529972.1:0-744 GCF_017590135.1 Pyrgilauda ruficollis
CCAGAATTGCACTCATCACTTTTTCAAGTATCTCCAGCCTCCTGGAAGACTATTATTCCACCTCCACTTGGCTTCTGTTTCCTTGGCTGAAGAAATACAGTTCCTTCAGCCTGTTTTGCTGATTCCAAAAGTAATCAAACTGCAGGAGGGGTTTCCCTCTGAGCACAGAGCCCCTCTCAGCCAGGAGCCCTGAGACTTTTTCTCATGGAGCTTTCCTGCAGGTTGCTTTTTTCCCCACCAGCACAAAAGTGCATCGAGAGGAACATGGAATTTGAATCCAGCTGTTCCAGGTGTCTCAGCAGCCTGAGGAATGTGGGCTCTGGGAAGGATTTTGGGAGGTGCTGGGGGGTTAGGCTGATACCCAAACTGAATTTTATTGCCTGACCCTGGAGGTTATCACAGGACTCTCTGCATCAGCCATGGTTTTGAGACAGCCTTTCCAGGGAGCTCCCAGGAAAAGGCTGAGAGGATTTTTAACTCAGAACCCCGGGTTGATTTTAATAAAAACTCAAAAAGCAACGTCTCCAGGAGATGTTTTGTCCCAGATGCTGAACTTAGGCTGGAATGAAACTCTGCTTTTTGTGGAGACAGACCCAAACTTCGTTCAGCGTGGATGGGCAACCTTTGGAGGAATTGCACATGATGAGACTTGAATTGCACTTATGCATCTGTTTTTTTAATTTTCCTGTCTCGCAAACAACTCTGTCCCAAATAGAAGGAAAGGGTGATTTATTTATTTATTTA
>NW_024529973.1:0-734 GCF_017590135.1 Pyrgilauda ruficollis
TGAAGAAGAAATATGACAATTAGATGAAACGCAGCCATGTTCCAAGGAGGTTTGAGTAAGTATGTGTCCATACAGGCAATTGTCTTCATGGACATGGGCCTTAACCTATTGCATTGGTTAAGGAAGTAATTAGGATCTGATATCAGGGAATATTTACTAAGTTAAGAGAGCTATTAATAAAGCCTAATTAAAGAATTTTCCTCTATATTCTCTCTATTTATATATATCCAGAAAGTTGCATACTATATAGTGAGACTGGCAATTAAGCTATATTTATATATAGTGACTTTATATTATTACAGCCTGTTTAAAATTACCAGAACAATACCCAGATTTTTTTCAGTGAGAATATATTTATATTCATATGTTCTTATATATCATATATGTATGCATATTTGCCGGCCTATAAGAGTTCAGACATGACTGTTTTCTATTCTGATCACGCACAAACCTGATACTACGAGCTATTCACAGTGTTTACAGCTTTTAGATAAAGGGTAACAGATTTTTAATATATATTACATGTATTCTTATATATTTGATTCTTTCCTATTCCAAATAAAAATTCAGGCATACAAGTCATGATCTTGTGAAGAAAATAAAAATGGAACTATGAATTTCATGTAAAGTGTAGTTTATTTCCTCTCTGCTTTGATTACTTCTGATATATAACTTAAATAATCTGTTTTGCAACAAAGAGAGGATAAAAATTATCTTCTGTTAGTATGTTTTTT
>NW_024529974.1:0-744 GCF_017590135.1 Pyrgilauda ruficollis
GAGCCGGGTTTGGGTTAAAATGGGGCAAGATCTGCCACTTTGGAGCTGGGTTTGGGTTAAAATGGGGCAGGATCCACCCCTTTGGTGCCCGTTTTGATTTAAAATAGGGCAGGATCTGCCACTCTGGAACTGGGTTTGGGTTTAATGGGGCAGGATCCAACTGCTTAGAGCTGGTTTTGGGTTGAATGGGGCAAGATCCGCCCCTTTGGAACTGGTTTTGGGTTAAAATGGGGTAAAATCTGCCCATTTGGAACCAGGTTTGAGTTAAAATGAGGAAATATCCCCAATTTTGGAACAGTTTTTCAGTTAAAATGGGGCAAGATCCGCCCCTTTGGAGCCAGTTTTGGGTTAAAATGTGGTAAAATCTGCTCCTTTGGAGCCAGTTTTGGGTTAAATGGGGCAGGATCTGCCACTTTGGAAATGGTTTTGGGTTAAATGGGGTAAAATCTGCCCATTTGAAGCCAGTTTTGGGTTAAATGGGGCAGATTTTGCCCCTCTGGAAATGGTTTTGGGGCCGGTTTCTCCCTTTGGAGCCAGTTTTGGGTTAAAACGGGGCAGATTTCTCCCCTTTGCAAATGGTTTTGGGTTAAACAGGGCAGATTTTGCCCCCCTGGTGCCTGTTTTGGGTTAAAATGTGGTAAAATCTGCTCCTTTGATGCCCATTTTGGGGTAAAACAGGGCAGATTTTGCCCCTCTGGAAATGGTTTTGGGTTAAACGGGGCCGGTTTCTCCCCTTTGAAGCCA
>NW_024529975.1:0-744 GCF_017590135.1 Pyrgilauda ruficollis
AAACATTCTCAGTGAAGCTATCTTCCAAGCCTGATAAAATGCATCCCAGAAAGTAGGGTGTGTGTTGGAGGTGGTCATGGCAATCTCACCATGTAGGGTGCATGACCACAATGAAGTTGTTTAACAACTTCCTGGCTTTCCAGCAGAATTCCCAAGATTGTTTCAACAGAAAGCTGGCTAACTTCTTTTGCCAAGTAACAACAGGGATGAAATTTTCATCCCAGTCAGTTCGTTATAATTTATGGTCACATCCTGTTTTTTCATGGCATCATCTGCCAATCAGTCTTGCCATGACTATAATTTCATTACCAGTGAATTGTAATGTTCTATCATTTGTAAAACCTTTCATTTCCTCATATAAGATGGCTCTTGACAGCAACCTTGGTTCAAGTGTCTCCCTCATTACAAGAGCTTACCTTTGCAGTCTGGTGTTCTTTAAGCCTAGTTTTCACGAACTTTCCTTTGCTTTTCAAAAACAAAAGAAAAAAGCAGTCTCTGAGAAACTCCATCTTCTTTTAGATATTTTTTTTTTTCCTGTAAAAAACCTGCAATGCCTTGTATACTTTATGCTCTTAGCCTAAGTCTCTCTTAGCCTTTGGACTCTTATGATTAATGACTCTTAGCCAAGGTCAGCTCAATCATCTAATAGAGGAGCATTCAAGGAGACGTTCAAGGTCAGTCTGGACAGGGCTCTGAAACATTTGATCTAGTGGACAGTGTCCCTGCTCACTGCAGGGAGGTTGG
>NW_024529976.1:0-744 GCF_017590135.1 Pyrgilauda ruficollis
CCAAAAGTGACCCTGGATTGGAGGATGCAATTGCCACGTCTTCAGCCACACTGGTCAAACCACCAGTCCATCAAATTTCTCCTCCTCCAGAAAGGAATGAAAAACAATCATTATTTACATGAAAAGTGTGTAAGAACTCAATTACAAAAATGTAAACACTGGAAGGCTTAGAAGAACTTAGAAGAAAAGGGCAACAGGCACCAATTATTTGTCCTGGTTTAGGGAAAATTTGGGAGAAAACCTCTAAAAAGGGCCCCCCAGAAAGCCAACCCACACGGCCTCTCCCCCCAACTGGTTTGGGAAAGAATTTCCTCAGAGACAGGTGAAAAAACCCTGTTTATTTAACAGGCAAAGCACTCCCCGGGACAAAAAATGAACAATACCAGATGACAAAGCTCATTTGTCACTCTGAAGAGATGAAAAATTCAGAAAGTCTCTCTGGTGGGTGATTGCCTTGTTATCAGTCCCTCTGGCACTGGGAAAAGCGGCAGAGTAGGCCTCGGCAGGCTGCAAAGTGTGAGCTCTCGGTGTTTCCTTGGGTCCCAGTCTGGAGCAGGTTCGAATGGTTCCAAGAAATGGGAAAGAAAAACAGTCCATGGAAAACTCAGACTGCCTCAGCTAGCTAAACTAAATAACTAACTAAAAAGCAAAAGGAGCACGGTGTTCTGCCCTGTCCATGCCCAGACATCAACAGTGTTCCAGCAGACTGTGGATGAGGAGTCCAGTCCCTGATAACAAACTCTG
>NW_024529977.1:0-744 GCF_017590135.1 Pyrgilauda ruficollis
CTATTCTATTCTATTCTATTCTATATGGAGGGGTGCCTGGAGAACTCTGTAGTATCTCTGGAGCAGAGGTGAAGGAATAGGGTAAGGACGTGGCAATAGCATCCCACTCAGCACCCTTCTCTCTTAACAATCTGGCTTTACAAAAGACATTGTGTTCAAATTCTTCATATATACAAAATCTACAGACCAAGTCTCACAGTTTCCCTTTCTTCATCAGACACATACATGTCTTCCCAGCAGACACAGAGTCAAGAAGAGGGACAAGGGAAATGCTTACCCCATCAGAAGGGTGTGCAGTCCAGCCAATCTCTGAGGTCTCTTGAGTTGTATCCAGAAGTATTTCTGTTTGTATTTAAAAACATTAAATAAAAAAAGTATTTTGTGCTATTCCAAGTCAGATTAAAATCTTACCTGTTCCTCTCAAGATTGTCTTGTAGAGGACTTCTATACACCAAAAATAAACATTGATGTTTTGAGACTAAATATGACAGGTTATGTCCACACTAATAAATTAAGAAAGGCAAGACAAAGGCAGAGGCACTGGGCACATAATCATGTTAACTCATGATTCTCAAGTTGCTTGGCAATATTCTCACCAGACTTTCCCAGGCAAAGTATAAGCACACTGACAGCATGGCGCAGAGTTATCATAATCAGAAGTTCAGATGAGGCCACTCTTTTTGGAAAGGAAAAGGTGGGACACAAGATGAGCTACATGAATGCATGCCAGTCCCATTAGGACTA
>NW_024529978.1:0-1025 GCF_017590135.1 Pyrgilauda ruficollis
GGATGGAGACAGGGACAGGGGACAGGGGGACATGGGACGGGGACAGGGACACCCCCTGCGCCCCGTGCACGCCCCCCTGCTCTTCTCGCCCTACTGAGGGGAGGGGGACAGGGACAGGGACAGGGACACCCCCAGAGCGACAGGGACAGCCCTTGGGGAACAACTCCCCTGGGGACAACGCGCCCCCCAAAACCTGGGACAATTCCTGGGGACAATCCTGGAAGAGAAACCCTCGGGGACACCTGGGGACAACTGGACAACAGCCAGCAGCTGGCAACCGTTGCCTGGCAACCGGGAACCTCCTGGCAACGGTTGCTTGGCAACCTCTAGTGAGCAACGGCCTGGTGATGGTCACCAGGTGACGGTCACTCGGTGATGGTCACTCAGCTGTGGTCACTCTGTGATGGTCACTGTGTGATGTCCACTCAGTGATCACTTGGTGATGGTCACCTGGGACTGGTCACTCAGTGATGGTCCCTGTGTGGTGGTCACTCAGTAACGGTCACTCTGTGACGGCCACTCAGCTGTGGTCACTCAGCTGTGGTCACCGAAACTGTGACTCAGCAAAGCAATAGCGGGCGGGGGGCTTTGGGGGGCCCCGTGTCCCCCCCGTGTCCCCCCCCCCGCTTCACCCCAATAAACGACGAGGTTTGACTCCTGCGCTCGGCCTGGGGGTCCCTGGGGGGCTCAGAGGGGGTTTTGGGGTCCCCAAGGGGGTCCCGGGTGGGTTTTGGGGTCCCCAGGGGGGTCCCCGGTGGATTCTGGGGTCCCCAAGAGGGTCCTGGGTGGGTTTTGGGGATCCCCAGTTGGATTTGGGGTCCCCAGAGGGGTCCCCGGTGGGTTTTGGGGTCCCGGGTGGGTTTTGGGGTCCCCAGAGTGGTCCCAGGTGGATTTTGGGGGTCCCCATTTGGAATTTGGGGTCCCCAAGGGGGTCCTGGGTGGGTTTTGGGGATCCCCAGTTGGATTTGGGGTCCCCAGAGGGGTCCCCGGTGGGTTTTGGGGTCCCGGGTGGGTTTTGGGGTCCC
>NW_024529978.1:1966-3446 GCF_017590135.1 Pyrgilauda ruficollis
GCTTCACCCCAATAAACGACGAGGTTTGACTCCTGCGCTCGGCCTGGGGGTCCCTGGGGGGCTCAGAGGGGGTTTTGGGGTCCCCAAGGGGGTCCCGGGTGGGTTTTGGGGTCCCCAGGGGGGTCCCCGGTGGATTCTGGGGTCCCCAAGAGGGTCCTGGGTGGGTTTTGGGGATCCCCAGTTGGATTTGGGGTCCCCAGAGGGGCCCCGGGTGGGTTTTGGGGATCCCCAGTTGGATTCCGATCTCCCAGAGGGGTCCCCGGTGGGTTTTGGGGTCCCGGGTGGGTTTTGGGGTCCCAGGTGAATTTGGGGTCCCCAGAGGGGTCCCCGGTGGATTTTGGGGTCCCCAGGGGGGTCCCAGCCCGGGGGGGCAGCTCCACGCCCGCCCTTTGTGTCCCTTGTGTCCCCCCAGGCGGGTTGGGGACACCCTGGGGGACACCCCATTGTTGGGGAGGACCCGCAGAGGGACACGGGGACATGGGACAGAGGGACAGAGGGACACGGGACAGAGGGACAGATGGACATGGGGACACCTCAGCACCAGGGGGTGACAGATCCCAAGGAGAAGTGACAGGCACAGTCCCGGGGGGTGACAGGTGACACGGTGACAGGCACAGTCCCGGGGGGTGACAGGTGACAGGTGACAGGGTGACAGGTGACAGGCACAGTCCCGGGGGCTGACAGGTGACAGGGTGACAGGTGACAGGTGACAGGTGACAGGTGACAGGGACAGTCCCACCCTCCGTCCACGATCTCGTCCACGGCCAGGAACAGCCCCTCCATGACACGGGACAGATGGACACGGGACAGAGGGACAGATGGACATGGGGACACCTCAGCACCAGGGGGTGACAGATCCCAAGGAGAAGTGACAGGCACAGTCCCGGGGGGTGACAAGTGACACGGTGACAGGTGACAGGGTGACAGGTGACACGGTGACAGGTGATGGGTGACAGGTGACAGGTGACAGGGTGACAGGTGACAGGCACAGTCCCGGGGGCTGACAGGTGACAGGGTGACAGGTGACAGGTGACAGGTGACAGGTGACAGGGACAGTCCCACCCTCCGTCCACGATCTCGTCCACGGCCAGGAACAGCCCCTCCATGTTGTCCAGCAGCGCCCGGCGCTCCACGTTCTTCCTGGGGACACCGAGGGACAGGGTGGGACACCATGGGGACACGGGGGGGACAGGGTGGGACACCCGGGGGACAGCCAGGGACACCCAGGGACACCCAGGGGACAGCCAGGGGACAGCCAGGGACACCCAGGGACACCCAGGGGACAGCCAGGGGACAGCCAGGGGACACCCCAAACAAGGCATTCCCCCCTCTGGGCTCCCCCAAGTTGCCCCCCCAAGACTCCCTCGAGGATACCACGACCCCCCTGTGACCCCCAGGTGTGTCCCCAGTGTCCCCAGTGTCCCCCCAGTGTCCCCCCCCGTGTCCCCAATGTGCCCCCCGTGTCCCCAATGTCCCCCCA
>NW_024529978.1:4398-5443 GCF_017590135.1 Pyrgilauda ruficollis
CAAAAAACCCCAAAGCCCCCCCAAAGCCCCCCAGCCCCTACCCGCACGGCCACGCGGTGCACGACTTGCTGGGGGTCGCTCTCCAGGATGACCCTGAGGGGACACGGACAGAGGGACAGATGGACAGAGGGACACGGGACAGAGGGACACGGGACACAGGGACATGGGACAGAGGGACAGATGGACATGGGACAGAGGGACACAGGACAGAGGGACAGATGGACACGGGACAGACGGACACGGGGACAGAGGGACAGAGGGACAGATGGACAGATGGACACGGGACAGAGGGACACGGGACAGAGGGACAGAGGGACACGGGACAGAGGGACAGATGGACACGGGGCAGATGGACATGGGACAGAGGGACAGAGGGACACGGGACAGAGGGACAGATGGACACGGGGACAGGGACAGATGGACACGGGGCAGAGGGACACGGGGACATGGGACAGAGGGACAGAGGGACACGGGACAGAGGGACAGATGGACATGGGGACACCTCAGCACCAGGGGGTGACAGATCCCAAGGAGAAGTGACAGGCACAGTCCCGGGGGGTGACAAGTGACACGGTGACAGGTGACAGGGTGACAGGTGACACGGGGACAGGTGATGGGTGACAGGTGACAGGTGACAGGTGACAGGGACAGTCCCACCCTCCGTCCACGATCTCGTCCACGGCCAGGAACAGCCCCTCCATGTTGTCCAGCAGCGCCCGGCGCTCCACGTTCTTCCTGGGGACACCGAGGGACAGGGTGGGACACCATGGGGACACGGGGGGGACAGGGTGGGACACCCGGGGGACAGCCAGGGACACCCAGGGACACCCAGGGGACAGCCAGGGGACAGCCAGGGACACCCAGGGACACCCAGGGGACAGCCAGGGGACAGCCAGGGGACACCCCAAACAAGGCATTCCCCCCTCTGGGCTCCCCCAAGTTGCCCCCCCAAGACTCCCTCGAGGATACCACGACCCCCCTGTGACCCCCAGGTGTGTCCCCAGTGTCCCCAGTGTCCCCCCAGTGTCCCCCCCCGTGTCCCCAA
>NW_024529978.1:6037-11215 GCF_017590135.1 Pyrgilauda ruficollis
TGTGTCACTGTGTGTCACTGTGTGTCACTGTGTGTCACTGTGTCACTGTGTCACTGTGTGTGTGTCACTGTGTCACTGTGTGTCACTGTGTGTCACTGTGTGTGTGTCACTGTGTGTCACTGTGTCACTGTGTGTCACTGTGTGTCACTGTGTGTCACTGTGTCACTGTGTGTCACTGTGTCTCAGTGTGTCACTGTGTGTCACTGTGTGTCACTGTGTCCCCCGTACACCACGGTCAGCCCGTCCAGCAGTGCGATCTCGCCTGGGGACAGTGTCATTGTCATTGTCATTGTCACCTGTGTGTCACTGTGTGTCACTGTCACTGTGTCACTGTGTCACTGTGTGTCACTGTGTCCCCCGTACACCACGGTCAGCCCGTCCAGCAGTGCGATCTCGCCTGGGGACAGTGTCATTGTCATTGTCATTGTCACCTGTGTGTCACTGTGTGTCACTGTCACTGTGTCACTGTGTCACTGTGTGTCACTGTGTCCCCCGTACCCCACGGTCAGCCCGTCCAGCAGTGCGATCTCGCCTGGGGACAGTGTCATTGTCATTGTCATTGTCACCTGTGTGTCACTGTGTGTCACTGTCACTGTGTCACTGTGTCACTGTGTGTCACTGTGTCCCCCGTACCCCACGGTCAGCCCGTCCAGCAGTGCGATCTCGCCTGGGGACAGTGTCATTGTCATTGTCATTGTCACCTGTGTGTCACTGTGTGTCACTGTGTCCCCCGTACACCACGGTCAGCCCGTCCAGCAGCGCGATCTCGCCTGGGGACAGCGACACTGTCACTGTCACCTGTGTGTCACCCCCATGTCCCCTCAGTGTCCCCTCAGTGTCACTCACTGTCACTGCGGTGTGTCTGTGTCCCCGTGTCACTCATTGTCACCCAGTGTCACCCGTTGTCACCCACTGTCACTCACTGTCACTGCAGTGTGTCCCTGACCCATGTCGCCTCAGTGTCACCCGTTGTCACCCAGTGTCACTCACTGTCACTGTGGTGTGTCTGTGTCCCCGCGTCACTCATTGTCACCCTGTGTCACCCGTTGTCACCCGTTGTCCCCAGTGTCACTGTCCCCTCAGTGTCCGTGTCTGTGTCCCCGCGTCACTCATTGTCACCCTGTGTCACCCGTTGTCACCCGTTGTCCCCAGTGTCACTCACTGTCACTGCGGTGTGTCTGTGAGCCCTGTGACCCTGTCACACCCCCGTGTCACCCCGTGTCCCCTCAGTGTCACCTGTTGTCCCCAGTGTCACTCACTGTCACTGCGGTGTGTCTTGCTGAAGATGTTCTTCTCGAAGGCGCGCTGCTCCTTCACGCTGGGGTACGTGTCATCGTAGTACTGGGGACACGGGGACAGCGTTGGGGACACGGGGACAGCGTTGGGGACATTGGGGACACGGGGACAGCGTTGGGGACACGGGGACAGCATTGGGGACATGGGGACAGCGTTGGGGACTCGGGGACAGCATTAGGGACACGGGACAGGGACACCGGCCACCCCTGGCACCCGGGCCACCCGCCCTGTCCCCTCCCCAGAGCCACATCCCCTCGGGGCAGTGTCCCCTCACTGTCCCCCCTGTCCCCTCAGTGTCCTCCCTGTCCCGAGTGTCCCCAGCGTCCCCAGCTGTCCAGTGTCCCCAGTGTCCCCTCAGTGTCCCCTCAGTGTCCCCTCAGTGTCCCCAGTGTCCCCACCTTGGCGAAGAGCCGCTCGCCGTCGTTGTCCAGGATGATGATGGCCTTGACCGTGTACAGGGACGGCTCCTGCGGGGACAGGGACAGGGACACTGCCACCAGGGGGATGGGGACAGTGCCACCAGGGGGACAGGGACAGTGCCACCAGGGGGACAGGGACAGGGACAGTGCCACCCCTGAGACAGGGACTGGGACACTGCCACCAGGGGAACAGTGCCACCAGGGGGACAGGGACACCACGGGGACAGTGCCACCACAGGGACAGGGACAGGGACAGGGACAGTGCCACCCCTGAGACAGGGACAAGGACAGTGCCACCGCGGGACAGGGACAGTGCCACCCGCGGGACAAGGACAGTGCCACCGCGGGACAGGGACAGTGCCAGCCGTGTCCCCAGCGCCGGGGACGCCGGGCCAGGCCGTGCCGGGGTCACGGCACTGCTGGGGCCACTGTCCCCGTGTCCCCCCGTGTCCCCTTGTCCCCATCCCCCCCGTGTCCCCCCACTGTCCCCCCCGTGTCCCCTTGTCCCCTCCTCCCAGTAACCCCAAACCCCATCCCAGTACAAACCAGTGACCCCAAATCCCCTCCCAGTTCCCTCCCAGTTCCCTCCCAGTATAAACCAGTATGGCCCAGTTTCCTCCCAGTAACCCCAAGTCCCCTCCCAGTCACCTCCCAGTTCATCCCAGTAACCCCAAATCCACTCCCAGTAATTCCCAGTATGACCCAGTCCCCCCCAGTTTGATCCCAGTTTGATCCCAGTTTGATCCCAGTCCCCCCCAGTTCAATCCCAGTCCCCCCCAGTTTGATCCCAGTCCCCCCCAGTCCCCCCGGCCCTCACCAGCACCAGCGCCTCCATTTTGCCTCCTCCGCTGCCGACGTGGAGCCGGAAGAGCTCCGGCCGCTGATTGGCCGCTCGCCTGCCAATCTCTGCCTTTGGCCCCACCCTGCCGGGCTGATTGGCCCAGCTCTGCTTCAATCCCACCAATTGCTGCTCATTCCCATGCGCTGGGCGGGGCAATATTTCCCGCGCTTCCGCAGACGGACGGTGATTGGAGAAGCCAGCTGTCAATCACCGCTGCATGGCGCGCCCGGAAGCGGAAGGGCGGTGCAGTTGCCATAGTGACCGGGGAAGCGCTGACGTCACCCCATTGGCGGGCCCGGGCTATGATTGGCTGTCTCACGTGCTTTGGTGAGCACGTGACCGGAAGCGATCGGCTTTCCGCTGTTGGCCACGCCTCTCACATGGTCACGCCCTCCGTGGGCGGGGCCTCGCCTGACCTTTGGTCACTCGGGGCCATGGGGGGACACTGGGGACACGTGGGGACAATTGGGGACACTGGGGACACTTGGGGACACGTGGGGACACTTGGGGACACGTGGGGACACTGGGGGCACAGAGGGGACACTGGGGGCACTTGGGGACAATTGGGGACACTGGGGACAACTGGGGACACGTGGGGACACTTGGGACATGGACTGGGGACACCGGGGGCACGGAGGGGACATTGGGGACATCAGGGACAGGGACACCGGCAGTGTCACCCCCCAGCTGTTGGGGACACTCGGGGGTGGCAGCGCCGTGTCCCCCGAGAGCTTCGGGGGGGCCCGGGCTGAGCCGCGTGACACAGCCCCGGGTGACACTGGGGACAGCCCTGTCACTGCAGGGACAGCCCTGTCACTGCCACCTCAGGGGACAGCCCTGTCACTGCCACCCTCAAGGGACAGCCCTGTCAGTGCCACCCTCAGGGGACAGCCCTGTCACTGCCACCTCTGGGGACAGCCCTGCCAGTGCCACCCTCAGGGGACAGCCCTGTCACTGCAGGGACAGCCCTGTCACTGCCACCTCTGGGGACAGCCCTGTCACTGCCACCCTCAAGGGACAGCCCTGTCAGTGCCACCTCTGGGGACAGCCCTGTCAGTGCAGGGACAGCCCTGCCACTGCCACCCCTGGGACAGCCCTGTCAGTGCACGGACAGCCCTGCCAGTGCCACCCCATAAAGCCACTGCTGTGGCCGTCACCCTCCGTGCCCCGCGGTGACACTGCTGCCACCTCCTGCTGCTGCTGCTGTCCCCGGGGCCGGGAGGTGCCACCCTCAGCCAGGGATGGTGACACACACACCCCGCAGGTGACACACCCTGCAGGTGACACACACTGCAGGTGACACACACTGCAGGTGACACACACCCCGCAGGTGACACACCCTGCAGGTGACACACACACCCTGCAGGTGACACACACACTGCAGGTGACACACACACACCCCGCAGGTGACACACCCTGCAGGTGACACACACACTGCAGGTGACACACACACCGCAGGTGACACACACCGCAGGTGACACCTCCCGGTGTTCCCACACCCCGGTGCCACATTCCCGCTGTCACCTCCTGTCCCCATCTCTGTCCCCTCCACGGCTGCTTTGTCCCAACCCTGCCCCTGTCCCCTCCACGGTGTCCCCATGGTGTCCCTGTCCCCTCAGCAGTGTCCCCAGTGTCCCTGTCTCCTCGGTGTCTCTGTCCCCATGGTGTCTTTGTCCCCGCAGTGTCCCTGCAGTGTCCCTGTCCCCTCCATGGTGTCCCTGTCCCCTCCATGGTGTCCCTATCCCCTCAGCGGTGTCCCTATCCCCTGGACAGTGTCCCTGCCGTGTCCCTGTCCCCTGGGCAGTGTCCCTGCAGTGTCCCTGTCCCCTCAGCGGTGTCCCTGTCCCCTCAGCGGTGTCCCTGCAGTGTCCCCGTCCCCTGGGCGGTGTCCCTGTCCCCTGGGCGGTGTCCCTGCAGTGTCCCTGTCCCCTGGGCAGTGTCCCCGCGCTGTCCCCTCCCGCGCTGTCCCCGCACACGGGACACAGGTACAAAAATACCCTTTTATTGAGGGCACCGGGGGTCCCGCGGGGCCGGGGGGGGTGACCCAGCCGGGGCTGTCCCCGTGTCCCCAAGGGTCCCCCCTGTCCCCGCGCTCACCTCCGCGGGCTCCTGTCCCGGGGCCGGCGCCTCCTACAAAAGGGAAGGTGGCAATTAGTGACAGGGACAGCGGGGACAGCAGGGACACCTGGGGACAGCTGGGGACAGCTGGGGACAGCTGGGGACAGCTGGGGACACCTGGGGACACTGGGAACACCCAGGGAGACCTGGGGGACACCCAGGGAGACATCTGGGGACACCAGGGACACCCAGGGGACACCCTGGGGACACCTGGGGGACGTCTGGGGACACCAAGGGACACCCAGGGTGACAATAGAGGCGGGGCGATGGGGCGGAGCCAGGCTGTGACTGACAGCTGAGGCGACCAATCAGGAGGAGAGCAGCTGGCCCGCCCCTAAAATTAACAATAATAATAAAAAATAATTTAAAAAAAAAACCCAAGAGACATTTATTGAGGGGGTACAGGACAGGGGGACTCCGGCCGCTCGCTGGGGAACTGCGGGGGGCTGGACACGGTGACCTCCGGCGGCCCCGGGGGGTCCCGGGGGGCTCCGGGGGGTCCCG
>NW_024529978.1:11226-15823 GCF_017590135.1 Pyrgilauda ruficollis
TGTCCCCAATGTCCCCAATGTCCCCAATGTCACAGCTGCTGTCCCCCGAGGAGCACGCGCGGTTCCTGGCGCGGGGGCTGGCGCTGGCTCGGGGTTCCTAGGGGTGGGTGACAGTGACTCAGGGGTCCCAGTGCCATGTCCCCAATGTCCCCAATGTCCCCAATGTGTCCCCAGCTGCTGTCCCCCGAGGAGCACGCGCGGTTCCTGGCGCGGGGGCTGGCGCTGGCCGAGCGCCGCAGCCGGAACAGCTTCCACTGCCGGGGCCGGGACTGCCCGGGCTGGTGCTTCTACGAGGACGCGGTCAACGAGTTCCCGTGCCCGGTGTGCGGGGCCCTCAACTGCCTCCTGTGCAAGGTGAGCCCGAGGGGGTCCCGGGGGGGTCCCGGGGGGGTCCCGGGGGGTCCCGGGGCTCTGCCCGGCCCAGCGCTGGCTCCAGGGGCCGCCCCGGCTCCCACCCAGCTCCGGCTCCTGCGGGACAGAGCGGCACCGTCAGGGACAGGATGGGACAGGGATGGGATGGGACAGGGATGGGATGGGACAGGGACAGGGACAGGACAGGGATGGGACAGGGACAGGGGTGGGACAGGGGTGGGACAGGGACAGGGAGAGGGTCGGGATCAGGATTGGGATCAGAACAGAGTCAGGATCGGGATCGGGGTTGGGATCAGGGCAGGGTCAGGACTGGGATCAGAACAGAGTTAGGATGGGGATCAGGGCTGGGATTGGGCAGGGGCAGGACTGGGATCAGGGCTGGGATCAGGATGGGGATTGGGGCAGGGTCGGGATCAGGGCTGGGATCAGGAGTGGCTCCGGTGTTGGGGGCTCTGGGAGGGGCAGAGCCCCGATCCCGTTCTTGATCCCCACCCCAATCCTGCTCTGACCCTGCTCCATCCCTGCCCTGATCCCGACCCCAAATCCCAGCCCTGACCCTGCCCCGATCCCTGCCCAAATCCCAGCCCTGACCCTGCTCCATCCCTGACCTGATCCTGATCCTGGCCCCAATCCTGCCCCGATCCCTGCCCCATCCCTGCCCAGATCCCAGCCCTGACCCTGCTCCATCCCTGACCCGATCCCTTCCCCATTCCCTGCCTTGATCCCTGCCTCAATTCCAGCCTCAATCCTGATCCTGGCCCCAATTCCAGCCCCAATTCCAGCCCCAATCCAGCCCCATTCCTGCCCCGATCCCGCTGGAATTCCCAGCTCCACCCCTTCCCACCCTTTCCCCTGATTTCCATTCTTATTCCTACTTTTCCTTCATCTTTTCCCAACCTTTTATTTCCCTCATATTCTCCCACTTGTCTCCCTGAACCTTCCTCCCAATCTTTTCTTTTCATTCACCTTTCCCCCCAACCATTTCCCGGCTTCTTCTCTCGATTCTCTTCCCATTTTCCCCCCAATTTTTCCCACCCTTTTCCCACCTTTTTCTCCCCTTTTTCCCATACTTTCCCCACCCTTTTCCCACACTTTCTCCACCCTTCTTCCCTGTTTTTTTCTCTCCTTTTTCCCATATTTTCCCCACCTTTTCCCCATACTTTTCCCACCTTTTTCTCCCCTTTTTCCCTTACTTTCCTCACCCTTCTTCCCTGTTTTTTCTCCCCCTTTTTGCATATTTTCCCCACCCTTTTCCCACCCTTTTTCCCCCTTTTTTCCCCATTTTCCCCCTCACCTGGCCGTTAAAACCTCCTCCCTCCTCCGTAGCTGCCGCCGCCGCTGGAGCTGCCGTAGCCGCCTGCGGAGCCGGGGGGGATTTAGGGACACCCAAAAACTGGGGGGGCACACGTCCACGGACCCCCCCGGACCCACCAGCGACACAGAACCCCTGCCTGCACACTTTGGGGTCTCTGCAGCACATTTTGGGGTCTCCCCAGGTTACTTTCAGGCCACCCCAACACATTTTAAGCCCCCCCCCAGACCCCAAACCCCCTGAGCTCCAGGATCCTTCCCTGAGATCCCAGACCCCCCAGTGATCCTTTCCCAGAGACCCCAAACCCTCCAAGATCCTTCCCAGAGATCCCAAACCCCCGTGATCCTTTCCCAGAGACCCCAAACCCCCGCTGACCCTTCCCCTATAACCCGGGTGTGGGGCAGTGCCACCTCCCCCGGGGGTGCCCCCAGCCCCAGGGTTTCCCCCAGTGCCCCAGCCTGGGGGTCCCACCTGTGCCCCCCAGCCCCGGGGGTCTCACCTGTGCCCCCCAGCTCCGGGGGTCCCACCTGTGCCCCCCAGCCCGGGGTTTCCCCAAGTGCCCCCAGCTCAGGGATCCCACCAGTGCTCCCAGCCTGGGGGTCCCACCTATGCCCCCCAGCCCAGGGGTCCCACCTGTGCCCGCCAACCCCAGGGGTTTCCCCCAGTGACCCCAGTCCGGGGATCCCACCTGTGCCCTCCAGCCTGGGGTCCCCCCAGTGCCCCCCAGCCCGGGGGTCCCACCTGTGCCCGCCTCGGCCAGCCCGTTGCGCACGGCCAGCGCCGGGCCCCGTGCCGGCCGCCGGCCCCCGGGCCGGGATGGCACTGACCCGGCCAGGATGGCACTGACCCCACCAAGATGGCACCCACCCCACACTGTCCCCAGCCAAACTGTCACCCTCCCAGTGTCCCCAGGCTGTCCCCATCCAAGCTGTCCCCACCGGGTGTCCCCACACTGTCCCTGAGCTGCCACCAGCTGGGCTGTCCGCTCTCCTCAGTGCCCCCAGTCTGTCCTCCCCAGGATGTCCCCACAGGGTCCCCAGGCTGTCCCCATCCACACTGTCACCCCCAGGCTGTCCCCGCGCTGTCCCCATCCAGGCTGTCACCCCCAGGCTGTCCCCACGCTGTCCCCATCCAGGCTGTCCCCACACTGACAGAGGTTTCAACCAATAACGCTGCCCCATCCAGGCTGTCCCCGCAGTGTCCCCATCCAGGCTGTCACCCCCAGGCTGTCCCCGCGCTGCCCCATCCATGCTGTCCCCATCCAGGCTGTCCCCACACTGTCACCCCCAGGCTGTCCCCGCGCTGTCCCCATCCAGGCTGTCACCCCCAGACTGTCCCCACACTGTCACCCCCAGGCTGTCCCCGCAGCGTCCCCGCATCCCCAGCGTCACTCACTGACGATTTTGTCCACGGAGTCGTGGTCGTCGAAGGTGACGAAGGCGAAGCCGCGCTTCTTGCCGCTGCCGCGGTCGGTCATGATCTCGATGACCTCGATCTTGCCGTACTGGCCGAAGTAGTCGCGCAGGTGATGCTCCTCCGTGTCCTCCTTGATGCCGCCCACGAAGATCTTCTTCACCGTCAGGTGCGCCCCGGGCCGCTGCGAGTCCTGGGGACAGCGGGGACAGCCTGCCAGCGGGCACGGGCACGGGCACGGCCCGGGGCACCGCCGGGAGCAGGCACGGACACGGACACTGTCACTGTCCCCAGGGCCACTGCTGGCAGCAGGCACGGCCACTGTCACTGTCCCCAGGGCCACCGCCGGGAGCAGGCACGGCCACTGTCACTGTCCCCAGGGCCACTGCTGGCAGCAGGCACGGCCACTGTCACTGTCCCCAGGGCCACTGCTGGCAGCAGGCACGGCCACTGTCACTGTCCCCAGGGCCACTGCTGGCAGCAGGCACGGCCACTGTCACTGTCCCCAGGGCCACTGCTGGGAGCAGCAGGCACAGCCACCACCACATCTGTCCCTAATGTCCCTCACCTCTCTGGACACGGCCCGTTTGGGCTCCACCACCCTACCATGTCCCCCCCATGTCCCCAGTGTCCCCATTGTCCCCTCAGTGTCCCCAGTGTCCCTCACCTCTCTGGAGTCCCCGCGCTGTCCCCATCCAGGCTGTCACCCCCAGGATGTCCCCACACTGTCACCCCCAGGCTGTCCCCGCAGCGTCCCCGTGTCCCCAGCGTCACTCACTGACGATTTTGTCCACGGAGTCGTGGTCGTCGAAGGTGACGAAGGCGAAGCCGCGCTTCTTGCCGCTGCCGCGGTCCGTCATGATCTCGATGACCTCGATCTTGCCGTACTGGCCGAAGTAGTCGCGCAGGTGATGCTCCTCCGTGTCCTCCTTGATGCCGCCCACGAAGATCTTCTTCACCGTCAGGTGCGCCCCGGGCCGCTGCGAGTCCTGGGGACAGCGGGGACAGCCTGCCAGCGGGCACGGGCACGGGCACGGCCCGGGGCACCGCCAGGAGCAGGCACGGACACGGACACTGTCACTGTCCCCAGGGCCACTGCTGGCAGCAGGCACGGCCACTGTCACTGTCCCCGGGGCCACCGCCAGGAGCAGGCACGGCCACTGTCACTGTCCCCAGGGCCACCGCCGGGAGCAGCCACGGACACTGTCACTGTCCCCAGGGCCACAGCCACTGTCACTGTCCCCAGGGCCACTGCCGGGAGCAGGCACGGCCACTGTCACTGTCCCCAGGGCCACCGCCGGGAGCAGGCACGGACACGGCCACTGTCCCCAGGGCCACTGCCGGGAGCAGGCACGGCCACTGTCACTGTCCCCAGGGCCACCGCCAGGAGCAGGCACCGACACGGCCACTGTCACTGTCCCCAGGGCCACTGCTGGGAGCAGCAGGCACAGCCACCACCACATCTGTCCCTAATGTCCCTCACCTCTCTGGACACGGCCC
>NW_024529979.1:0-744 GCF_017590135.1 Pyrgilauda ruficollis
AGGGCACAGGAACCTGGTGAAAATTGATTTGAAAGTATTTACAATTTGTTTTCTGTTTCTTGAAATCTTGTTTAGGAATTTACTTCCCTTCTTACATAAAAAGATAACTCAAGAATTACAATAAAAAAGTGACAAAGTATGGATTGAGTCTTTTGAGTTCACAGTAATGTACTTCCTCATAAAACTTTCCTTTGCAGGGCTGAAACAAACAACAGGTAAAATTCTTCAAAGTGCCCCAGTTGCTCTGGCACCTTACATGTCATACACAGGGAAAAAAAATTAAAGCACTTAAACAAACAGAATCAAGTCTCCGAAATAAAACAAAAGGACTTTGAAAATTTTCACAAGTGACACAGTAGCCTAAGGGCAGCATGATTCCCTTCAGTGATTTGAACTGGTCCTAGTGCAGAGCAATCCAAAATTTCATAGAAAGTCGGTGTCAGGATAATGCAGTAACCTAATACTATGATTACAAATCCACAAGGATCAAAAATGATAACAAGAATGATAAAAATTTTAAAACCCCCAAACACCAAAATTGAACACCCCGAAATTACTTATATCGGAATATATTTCTAATTCGTACTGATAACTAGAAATTGTTTCTTTGAAGATTCAAGATGGGAGTAAAAGGCAATTCAGTATAAAAATCCTGCTCTGGAGGGGATCATTTTCCATATTTTACTTTTGCTTTTAAGTCATTGCTAAGGAAAGAGGTCAGCACTCCTAATACCTTGTCTCTGA
>NW_024529980.1:0-744 GCF_017590135.1 Pyrgilauda ruficollis
AAATACAGCAACTGAATCCGAAATGAACCCTAACTTAATGGATGACTCAGTTACCTCTGGGGGCTACCTCTCAGGGCTGCAATTCCTCAACTTCAAAGGCTCAGAACACAGAGAGCAGAAGGGAATGAGGCTATTATCACTAAAGTAACTAACATGTTTTTTGACATCAATTCAGTAACAGTGCAAACCCAATCCTCTTCAATGGGGTGTGTGTTGAGAAAAACATGATTTACCCAAAAAAAGAGAACTTGTGTCTTCACAGCTGCAAACCCACTTCCAATCACAAAGACAGTTCCTCATTTTCAGTTACCACAAGCGGTTTTGCAGTGAGCAGACTGGTGTTTTCTACAGGCCCAGCCAAAAAGGGTATTGAGGGAAAGGCAGCTTGCTTCACTTTTGTTCATTGCCAGGCTGCCTGGTTGACATATCCCCTCCTGCATGGTCACAGTAATCGTATGTTCTCACTCCTGATCTCCCCCAGCCCTGCTCTTGCGGTCGCTGCAGCGAGGTTTGCACTGTCCCAGACCATACCACTTGTCACTGCAAATAACATAAGATGGTAGCAAATTTTTTTCCCCATGGAAAGTCATATTCCCTGTTACCCTTGCTTGTTCTTTGATGCAATCAACTCTCTCTTCATTTTATGGAAAACCAATAAACCAAACCATGACAAGATCAAGATTTGGAAAATGCAGTGATGCTACCAACAAAACAATAAATCCTTGGATAACTTTTTTTTTTTTT
>NW_024529981.1:0-744 GCF_017590135.1 Pyrgilauda ruficollis
CATGAGGTTCCATAGTGTCACCATGGTGTCCTTGGACCTGCATTGTCACAAATGACCCTTAGTTCCATAACATTCTGTAGTGTCACCGTGGTCGCTGTCAGAGGCTGGATGAGATCGATGTCCCCAGACAGCTTGGGATGCTCGGAATGCCCGTGTGGGGCCAGGGCCGGGTCAGGCCTTGGTTTGTGGTGGGACAGAGCCCCACCCCCAGCCCTGGCCTGGCAGAGCTGTCAATCACACAGCAGGGGCTGTGCTGACCCAGCTCTGATTGGCCCAGCTGTCAGTCAATCACACACTAACAGCTGCTGCCTACCCTGTCTCTGATTGGAGAAGCACCTGGCAGTCCCACCCCAGGGGCGGGCCCATGAAGGCCCAGGGAGATAAAAGCCAGCGCACAAGGCTGGCCAATGGTCTGGATCCTGCTTTCTCCTGGGATTTGTCTGTCAGCGATGCTGCAACCTGGACAGTTGGTACCTCTGTGCGTGTCTTTCCATAGATCTTCTGTCTTTCTGCTCTTCTCTATTTTTCCTTCTAATCCTACTTACCAGGATAATTTTTGGGTAACTTGACACCTTAAGGGTTAATTGCTTTTAGTTTAAATGGCCAAGTTAATGAAGTTAATGCTTTGATAATAGTTTTATGTTGAAGTGGGTGTTGTATTAAACCATTTGCCAAAGTTCCTTAATTGTGTATATTTTGCCAGTAAAGTTTTGCATAATTTTGACCTCTTAGCTCAGTTGGTCA
>NW_024529982.1:0-743 GCF_017590135.1 Pyrgilauda ruficollis
GGGTTCCTGCCTCTGCAGGGACAAGGACAGGGTGCTGCTGCTGGCTGCAAAGCCTCAGCCCCACCGAGCACGGAGCCCACCTTGAGCCAGGCTGACTTGACAGACTTGCCTGGGGAAAAGCTGGCCCAAGGCCAGCAGCCTGGCCAGCCTCACTCATGATTTGTTGTTCTCAGGTATTAACATTGGAAAATTGGCTACTATGCACTGGCAGTAACTTCTCAACGTTATTTAATACATGTTATTGTATTCACATTGTAAAGGGCCCACACCCTGTTCTGATTCAAGACCTAGATACAGAGTCATTATGGTGCTATAAACACCACTTTTAAAAGCCTGACTATGTATTGACACAGTTTTTAGTATGTGCAGAACAGACTCTCAAAACCACTCTCAAACATTGTGATGACATTTTACACTGGTATCATGTGTCCCCAGGATGGCATTAAATGAAATAGGACCGTGAAAACTATGAAACAGCAAGATCTGTGCAAAATAATCCAGGTTCAGAGATAAGAAATCAAGGCAAGTTGGAGAGGAGGCCAGGTTCTGTGCTTGATCCATCATCTTCTCTTGCCAAGATTGTAACAGACATCCAAGAGTGAATGTCACCAGGGGAAACGTTTGAGAACTTGCCTTGTGCTACTAAGGAAGGTGCTTAAATTTCAAAATGCCAAAATGGTAGGCTGTCCATGCCCTGACAAAAGCACTGAATACACGAATATTTAAAAAAAAAAAAAAAAAAA
>NW_024529983.1:0-743 GCF_017590135.1 Pyrgilauda ruficollis
CTGGGGACACCTGGGGACACCTGGATGCACGTGGGGACAGCTGGGGACAGCGGGGTGCACCTAGGGACACCTGGGGACACCTGGGCACACCTGGATGCACCTGGGGGCAGCTGGGGACAGCTGGGATACCCCTGGGCACACCTGGGATACACCTGGGGATAGCTGGGCACACCTGAGGGCACCTGGATACACCTGGGCACACCTGGATACACCTGGGCACACCTGGGATACACCTGGGGGCACCTGGGGGTACCTGGGATACACCTGGGGGCATTTGGGGCTCACCTGAGCTCGGTTGTGCCTCACTTGTGTTTTATTTGTCTCACATCACACTCGTCTGTCACCTGTGTCTCACCTGTCTTGTGTGTCTCACCTGTGTCTCACCTGTGCCCCACGTGTGTCATCTGTGTCTCACCTGTCCCCATCTCACCTGTGTCTCACGTGTCTCACCTGCCTATATCTCACATATCTGTCTCTCATCTGTCCCTCACCTGTCTCTCACCCGTCTCACCTGTCTCATCTGTCTCACCTGTCCCTCACCTGTCTCACCTGTATTTCTCACTTGTCCATGTCTCAACTCGTGGTGTCTCACCTGTCTTACCTGTCCATGTCTCACCTGTATGTTTCACTCGTCTCACTTGCGTGTCTGTCACCTGTCTCACTTGTCTCTCCCCTGTCTCACCTGTCCTTGTGTCACCTGTCCCTCACCTGCCTCACACCTGTCCCTCACCTGTATTTCTCAC
>NW_024529984.1:0-743 GCF_017590135.1 Pyrgilauda ruficollis
TGTTACATGATATTCAGTGCACGTGCATGATTTGTGGTGTGGGTGAGAACATCATCCCCTGAATGTTCTTTTAAATTTGAAAAGTATATTAAAGGCAACTGCTGTGGCTGTATGGAACAAGGGCTGCTCAGTCATAATATCACAGCAGAGAAACAAAATTGCACATTGCACCAGGGTATAAAATGGCTTTTGTTCTGCAGAAAACAGAGAACAAGGCAAACAGCTATTTTGGATTATACAGGACATATGACTGCAACTGGATTAAAATCCTTCCTTTTTAACATTACTGTCCACATCCTTTGCTAAAACAGGTTGTATATTCCAAGGGTGAGCAACAAATTTGGTGAGTACTTTTCAGCCTTCAGTGCCTTGCAGCAGTTTTTGTTCAGGCAACTCCTGGAGCAGCGTGGCCTTATCAGCAGCATTCCTCTTCACGGCCATCTTTAGTGCCTTGGGCAAACCCGTGCTGCCTTCAGCCACATCCTGCCACATTCACCTCCACAGCTCCTAAAACACAAGGGGATGTAGGTCGAACAAACATCTTGTGAAGGTGGCACCAGAGGTTTGCTGGATGTTCATGCTACCTTCCCTGATGGTCTGTTCCAGGTGCCTGGCCTAGATTCAGCATAAGACAATTGAGGGCTTTCGTCTGTTGTGAGGTAGTGCTCTCTGGCACAGATGAAAGGGATATGGAGTCATTTTCTGTCGGACTTGTTTGGCTTGTGAAATAAATGGGCAGGAGA
>NW_024529985.1:0-743 GCF_017590135.1 Pyrgilauda ruficollis
AAAAAATCCCAAAAAATCTGGAAAAAATCCCCAAACATTTGGAAAAAATCCTAAAAAATCCCCCAAAAAATCCTAAAAAATTCTGAAAAAAAATCCCCAAAAATCTGAAAAAAATTCCAAAAAATAGGGAAAAAATCCCAAAAAATTAGGGAAAAAATCCCCCAAAAAACCCAAAAAATTAGGAGAAAAATCCCAAAAAATTAGGAAAAAATCCCAAAAAAATGCCCAAAAAATCCCCAAAAATTTTGAAAAAAATCTCAAAGAATTAGGAAAAAATACCAAAAAATTAGGAGAAAATTCTCCAGAAATCCCCCAAAAATTCCTCAAAAAATCCCAAAAAATTTCAAGAAAATCCCCCCAAAATCCCAAACAAATCACAAAAAAAATCCCCAAAAATTGGGGAAAAATTCCCCAAAAATTCCCAAAAAATCCCCCAAAAATTCTTAAAAAAACCCTGAGAAATCCCAAAAAAATTCCCAAAAATTCCCAGAAAAATTATCACAAAATTCCCTAAAAATCCGGAAAAATTGGGGAAAAATTCCCCAAAAATTTAAAAAAAATACCAAAAAATTCACAAAAAATCGCCCAAAAAATCCAAAAAAAATCCCAAAAAATTTCACCCAAAATTCCAAAAAAGTCCCATAAAATTCCCAAAAATGGCTCAAAATTCCGGGAAAAAATGAAAAAAAAAAAAGGTAAAAATCGGCCAAAAGTCGGCCAAAAAATTGCCCAAAAATCCCAAA
>NW_024529986.1:0-743 GCF_017590135.1 Pyrgilauda ruficollis
AAAAAAAAAAGGAGAAAAAGGATGGAAATGGGGAGGTCAGAACTGCTTAATAGTATCTCCTTGAAGGCAGTGCCAAAACTCCCACCTTTTGAAGTTTGCTATTCCGGGATGGATCTCTTCCCTGGCAAAGACGCCGTCACCCTTTCAAGTCCTTCTGAGTGACTTCAGGTGGCTAAAACATTTTCTGAGAAGAATGAAGGCTCCTTTTTATATCTTTTTTTTCCCCCCTGAATAAAGAGCAATCTTTCTTCCTGCCTTCCTAATAGCTTTGATTAAATTATCTCTGAAAAATCTAAGTGCTGTTCGCAAATCTGTAATGGTTTTATTCTTATCGCCGGCCTCTACTGCAACACGGGGAAGCAGATAAATAAGCTGCAGAGAAGGTATAAAACTGCACCAGAACCTGCCAGAAAGATGAGCTAAAAATGTTTGAACTGAAACAAATGAGCAGTATGAATAGCCCTGCTCCGAGAGAAAATTTATTCAATATAATGTATTTTCACAGGGAGGATAATACGTGTTATAATTGCACAGAGGAGTCGCTCTCCTGAAAGCAGATCTAGCTATTATTTTAATTTTCCAGCCTTCAGCATTTGCTGGATCAGGAGTGGTGACTGGAGCAGCTTCACTTTTTTGGAAAATGGGCCCTGGGTGTCAGCTCTCCCTTGCCACCCCTGATTATGGATGCCTGGAAAGCTGCTTGTGTTTCCAGTGGAGAGGCACCGAGAATAAACCAGATCCAC
>NW_024529987.1:0-743 GCF_017590135.1 Pyrgilauda ruficollis
TTTTTTTTTTTTTTTTGTGCTTAAAAATGTGAGAAACTTGTTTATTTGACTGAAATGAGTATGAATTGGTTTTGGTGACCTGTTTTTGAATGGTTCCCCTTGCTCCCAGCCAGCACTGCCCATGTCTGTGTGCTGCTCCTCCGCTGCTCTGACAGCAGCTTTTCTTCTGCTCTGGGTGCAAAAACGTCCTGGGCAAGAAAATGGCACCTGGGGACAATTTCTAGGAGTCAGTATTGTGATTATTCCCAAGCTTGTGCTGGAGGACAATGCAGTCTACTTAGGAAACATCCGCTGTGCTAAAATAAACTCTGCTGTGTTCCTGTGGCAGCAGAGAGCACCAAACCCTGCTCCAAAAGCCCAGAACCCCTGGAGAATGTGTGAGAGCAGGTGTTTTAATTGTGGGAGTAAATAACCTCTTCAACAACCAGATTTGTTGGTTCTAGGGCTGAAACTCCTCTAAAATGCCTTTCTAAATTGTTTGTCTTACTAGTTTTGAGAACAGTTCACAGAATTTGAAATCCTCAACAAACCTGCTTTTCTTTCCCCCCATTTGAGCCTGTTAACTCCTGACCTTGCCCACTCCACAGCAGTCTTTCATGCCTTCAGCTTACTCATCTCCACAAGTAGTAATTTAGCTCCAGCATGTCTCCCCCAAGACCAATTAATCTCATCCAACTCTAAGAAATAAACTTATTTTGACCACTAAAGGATTTATTCCCATTCACAAGGGTTGTGGTGTGGGG
>NW_024529988.1:0-756 GCF_017590135.1 Pyrgilauda ruficollis
ATTATATTATATTATATTATATTATCTGTGAAGGTTTGAACTCTTCTGTGCTACACATTTAGAGAAATTAATCTGAATAGGAAAACTAACCTCAGAGTATATATACTACAATACGCATTTGAAAGTCTTGTCACAGAAATATTGCACCATTAGAAAGCAGAAGTTCATAGAATATGTTTTAAGAAAAATCTGGAAATGGAATCCTTGTGAGTTTGTTTTTTTCACAGCTTTGAGTTTTATGTACTAAAATGTGAGAATTTGTGAGCTGACTATCCAGCTACCATAACTTTTCTTAATTGTGTAGCTCTGGTTACACAACCTTTCTTCTACTGCTGCCTGGAGTATAGACCTCCTCCTTGATTCACAACATGTAAATTTAATATTCATGTTCTAAGAATTTAATATTCATGTTCTACCTCCAGCATGGTAATGCCCTAGAAGGAAGACACACATTTCAGCTTTTCACTGGTACCCAGAATTAAGTGCCTGAATAGGATCTCTTTTCAAAAGCTGAGTTCATAAAGCATTCCAGACTCTACAGATGATGGACACTATTCAACATTATGTTAGCAGAAAAACTCATGTCAATAGTTTTCTGATTTTGAATCCTGGCTAGTAATAGTATTTATTTTTAATTGAAAAGAAAATCAGCTGGCTGGTTTTCTGAAAGAAATTAAAGAAGAAAAATACAAGACTTTTCTGATAACAAGACCCCACCTGGAAGCCCCATTTCTACCTTTTCATGTACAGATTTGT
>NW_024529989.1:0-290 GCF_017590135.1 Pyrgilauda ruficollis
TTACAGATGGCTTTTTTCACCCACCTGGTACCTGATGTGCCAACACCAAAATAATTCTCATTATTTTGCCCCTAACTGCCTTCTCTTTGGGGCACTGTCACAGCTGGCAAAGCTTCGGTCTTTCACATGTGTTTTTTGGGCAGGAGGTGGGTAAGGGCTGACAAAGTGACTTCCTAAGGCCTACAGAGCAATGCCCTGCAAGCCAGACCTGTTCTCTTTCAGGCAAAGCTTCTTTGAAAGGGCTTCAGAATTCCATCATGGAAATGAAGCACTGTTGACAGGGCACTAGA
>NW_024529989.1:870-7325 GCF_017590135.1 Pyrgilauda ruficollis
TGCCTTTCTTCTGCACAATCACGCTCTACACATCACCTATCCTTACTACACATACTTGCCTTGGTAGAGTGATTTTGTGCTTTGCTCTGAGGAGATGGGAAGAGGTCTAAAACTTTGCCGACTCTCGTATAAAGATACAACTTTGGAGATCTGATCAAAAATAGGGTGTTTATTTAAAGGGGAAAAACAAAGGGCAGGAAGGGATAAAAGGAGAAATGAAAGAAGGAGAAAAGGGCAAAGTCCTGGGCCTGAGGATTGAGAAAATCTCTAGCCCAACCGGTGTTTGGCCCCAAGGCAAGAACCCGACGGCACTGCAGTGAATGCAGTTAGTCTGCCCTCAAATCTGGAAAAAGGTCTCTATAAAGAGACATCGACCGAAGTCTGCAGTGTGGGGTCCCCTGCTGTAGCTAAGTCACAGTCCAAGGAACAGTAAAAGACAGCAAAGACAGCTCTTCAGGTCAGGTTGCCCCTTTGATATTCTGGGTGCCCTCAGTCTGGACTTGCAGTTCTGCCCCCATAGTCTCTGGTGATTGGTGCTAGTCGATGATGAGGTAAGATCTTCTTTCCAAGAGTGTGCTGTCACTGGGCACACTGTGATGATATCTCTGAGGTTTGTGATGGGAAGCTCTCTCATTAGTATGCACAGTTGCTATGGTATCAAGTTACCAGTTCAAGCTGGAGTGGGTTGGAAATTGTCTGTAAAACGCTGCATACTGTTGGTGAGAGGAATCTGCACTGGGACCTTTGAAAGTGTAAAGCTACTTAAAAGAGATCATTAAACTTACAAATAATGTAATTAGGTGAAGAACAAAGGATTCTAAGAATAATATGGCAGAATAAAACGATGGATAAAATTGTCGACTGTTAAACATTCCATTGGAATGTACTGAATGACTAGTATAACTTTACAATAATGATTTTATAATATTTACTTCATTAATTTGAACACTTTTAATTGATCAAATCAATAACTTTAAAAACAGTTATAAATGCAAAAGCTTATTAACAGTTACAAATGTAAACCAGTCACTAATGCTGCACTAATTAAGGGGTTTTATAAATGACAATTCCTTTCTCTTATGTTAGTCATTGGCTTTTGCATTTACACAAATGTGAATAGTTATTTGTTGATAGTGTTTAATTGTTTAGAATTGATGTAAACTTGCTGGGCCTTTCTACCCTTTTTCCTATCTCTTTTGATTGGGTTGAGATTCATGATTTTCTTGACAGTTGGGGTAGAATGTTGGCTTGTTTGAAGATTTTGAATAGCCAACATGCTTTGTACTACTGAGGTAATTAGATGAATGAAACATGGGATTAAGCAGGGGAGAAAGAAAAGGCTAACTAAGGAAACTCCAAAAATAATTAAGGCTTTCTTCCACTACTCCCCAGAGAACATATTTTTCCACTATTCAGATGTAGTGAGGGAAAACCATTTCTGGACTGGAACATGTGTAAGCTTTCTGATGTTTTGGGTCATTTTAGTAATAGTTTCTCCATGGTCATCAATATGCAGGCAACAGTCTGATGTATTGAACTTGCCGCATACTCCACCCTCTTTGGCTAATAAATAATCTAGGGCTAAACGGTTTTGATATACAGCTGTTTTCATTTGCTTCTGTTGGACGTTCAAAAGATCAGTTGCACTGCTGGCCTGATTAGATGTGGCTTGAATCAGGGCTTGTAGTCTAATAGTGCGATTTAGCATGTAAATGGGAGTTTGACACCCCCAGCTCCCGTCCTGAGCCCAAGGGGCAGGTCCATAAGTTTCTAAAATTCTCTCTGGTGGCCACTCTTCCTCGCCCCATTGTTGCGTTCTCCCTATTTCATATCTTTTTTGTCTCTTTAATTCATCATCTAGGGGAACTCCTAGCTGGTTTCCTGCTGCTTCTGATAGTAGAAAGAAGCTAGGTCATATTGCTCCTAGGGTCCAACTGCCACGCCAATGAGAAGGGAGTTTAGAATACGCTCTTTGCCCACAAATCCAGTATAAACCTTGGGGGGCCTCCCAAAAATGTGAAGGCGTGTTAAAAGCGGAGGTCCAATACTTAGAAACTTGGGGTAATACTGAATAAGGCTGCCTTTTAGGGTCCCAGCACTGATAAAGTTGTTCATTGGGATGTAACATGCAGTTCTTGTTTCTGATTTTCTTCTTTGACCAAAAGGTATCTGGTTCGCTCAGTATCCACCACATCTTGTGATCTTCAGTTACTAAATATCTTTTACAGGTAGTTTGAGGTTGAAGGAGTCACATAGAAAAAGACTTTCTCCAGATACATTCTTCTCCAAGAACTGTGTCCCTCAATAGCCAATTGTCTTGATCTCTTGGAGTTTGGGAAAATTGGGGGAGGAAATTGTTTCCTTTAAGTAATTGGAGGGGTCCAATACTGACTCCTCGCTGAGGCCAGGCTTCTCATTTTAAGGTGCCTCTACAAACCCAACAATTGGTTATATTTCGGTTTTTACTAATTTATTATACTAAAACAATAAATAAGTTTTTCTCGGTAGCTAGTGTATTGTCCTTTTTTTGTTTCTCCCTTTCCGTTTTTAAAACCTCTCAAATCAAATCAACTTCACAAGTTTTCCCTTTTAACAAATCTTTCTTTTTGGTTATATAATTCAATTTGACATATTGCCAATTCTCTTAATCAGGACATTCTCCATTCCTTTTCTGGTTTGCATTTCCAATATTTCTACCAATCCACCATTTTTTGCCTGATTCTCAGGATGTACTCAGTGTCATCATATTATAACAAAAGGGATTTACACAAGTATGTGCCTAGAATGAATGTTTTATGAGGTAGGAGATTCCTTTGACTCCAACTTCCTCAGTGTATCTTTTTCCCTTTCTCCAAGGGATCTATTCTTCTCCAAGAACTGTGTCCCTCAGTAGCCAATTGTCTTGATCTCTTGGAGTTTGGGAGGGGAAATTGTTTCCTTTAAGTAATTGGAGGGGTCCAATACTGACTCCTCGCTGAGGCCAGGCTTCTCATTTTAAGGTGCCTCTACAAACCCAACAATTGGTTATATTTAGAGTTTTACTAATTTGTTCTGCTAAAACAATAAGTTTTTATCGGTAGCTAATGGATTGTCCTCTTTTTGTTTCTCCCTTTTAGTTAGTACAACTTCTCAAATCAAATCAACTTCACAAGTTTTCCCTTTTAACAAATCTTTCTTTTTGGTTATATAATTCAATTTGACATATAGCAAATTCTCTTAATCAGGACATTCTCCATTCCTTTGCTGTTTCACATTTCCAATACTTCTACCAATCCACTGTTTTTTGCCTGATTCTCAGCACGTACTCAGTGTCATCATACTATAACAAAAGGGATTTTCATAAGTATGTGCCTGGAATGAGTGTTTTATGAGGTAGGAGATTCCTTTGGTCAGGTCCACTGAATGTAGCATTGGTGGCAGGGGACGCTGGCTCTGACAAGGGGGAACTACAGGATCCAGAGGGAGAGCATGAGGAGTAGTGTGCACCTTCCCTTCCCTCACTCAGGGGTCAATGGGAAGATTGAAGTGCCGTGGTATTCTTTGATAGGTAGTGCAGACCTTTCAAGCTCTCTGGATTTTCTTCTGGGTTCAAAGCCCTTGGTTGTCATGGGAGTGCACCTGGATGCAGGAAGAGACCTAAACACAGGAAAGTCCTATCTGGAACTGGCCTTAGTTCTATTCATGTTGTTTCTCCTAAGGAAATTTAATAAAAAAGACATAGTTATTGGAGAGGAAAGTTAATTTCTCAGGGAAATTATACTAGGCTCCAACCTCCTCAGCGCATCATTCAGTCAATGTACTGAGTTCAGGCCAAATACCATTCCTGACTTTGCCTAACCCTTCAGTGATTCTCAAACCCAACATCTTTCCTCTGGTGTTTTGTCAGCTTAACCACTTATGCCTCTTTCTCTACAGCTGGAGAGAGCTTTCCAGCTGCCACCTGTGCTCCTGTATCAGCGCCTTTTTTCCCTGCTTCCAGGGGCCACCAACAGTTCCACGTGCCTTTCTTCTGCACAATCACGCTCTACACATCACCTATCCTTACTACACATACTTGCCTTGGTAGAGTGATTTTGGGCTTTGCTCTGAGGAGATGGGAAGAGGTTTAAAACTTTGCCGACTCTCGTATAAAGATACAACTTTGGAGATCTGAACAAAAATAGTGTGTTTATTTAAAGGGGAAAAACAAAGGGCAGGAAGGGATAAAAGGAGAAATGAAAGAAGGAGAAAAGGGCAAAGTCCTGGGCCTGAGGATTGAGAAAATCTCTAGCCCAACCGGTGTTTGGCCCCAAGGCCTGAATCTTCCTTTCCACCTTCCTTTCCTTTTTGATGACCTGGAACATGCAATATTGAAATTTCTTTCAGTAACTTACGTGCCTCTAGAATTTTTAACATAAGTTCTTTGTGTAAAATGTCTTTGCCCTTAGATGTGAGAAACCCTCTTCCAGCCCAGATTTTCCCAAATGTGTGGACTACTCAATATGCATATTTAGAGTCTGTAGAAATGGTTCCAATAGCTCTGTCTAATGTGCAAACCATCTGATTCGCATACCTGGGCAGACCAGGAAGGTGGTAGTTTTCCTTTTCTATCATGTACAGTTGTTTTCCATCTATGATGGAGTACCCAGAGCACCTCTTTCCATTTGCTACTCTAGATGATACACTGAGGAACAGGATTTCTCCTTCATCTAATGGGCTCTCTAGGAGGTCATCTCAAATTTTTGTTTGCAGGTTTATAATATCTATGCAGTTGTGCACGAGATCTTGTTTTTGGGGGGTTCCATATAGGAACTGTGCGGGTTTGTGTGGGTGATTGTTCTTAAGGTTATGTTAGCGGAATGGATGAGGGTGCTCCCATGCTCTATAATATGAGAGTCTGTTAGCCATTCGGCTGCTCGTTGTTTAAGAACGGTTTGGATGGAGTGTGGAGTGTATTCTATCAGATTTCCCCCAAATGTAAGTTTTTGGCTCTCTGTTACTAGGATGGCTGCTGCAGCGATTGACTGGATGCATGTTGGCCGTCCTCGGGACACAGGGTCCATCAATTTGGACAAGTAGGCTTCACGTTTATGGATTCCTGCCCACTCATGGGCCAAGACCCTGTAAGTAATTCCTTTCTCTATTTTAATATATAGGTGAAAATCTTTTTCTAGAGAAGGAAGAGACAGAACTGGGGTCTGAATCAACTTTTGCTTTAAATTTTCTAAGTTTTCATTGTCTTCTTAGGTCCAATTAATAGGTTCTGATTTAGTTAATTTTTCATATAAAATTGTGACATTTTGTGTGTATTCATCAATCCATATTCTACAATACCTCATTAAGCCTAATAATTGTCTAACCTCTCTCTTTGTTTGCGGAGGTTTAAAATTCCTTCTATCCTTTCGGTACTCAGTTTTCTGGTACCATGACCAATTACATGTCCAAAATATTTTACTTCTGGTTTAATAAATTGTAATTTGGATTTAGATACTCTTAGTCCATTCTCTCCTAGAAAGTTCAGTAACTGAATGGCGCCTAATTTTACAGTGGATTCTTGCTCTCTGGAGAGTAGTATGTCATCTACATACTGTGTTACTTGTATTCCTGAGGGTGGAGAAAAGGAACTTAACAGGCTCTCCAAGGCTTGACCAAAGAGTGTGGGAGACTCTGTGTACCCTTGGGGTAGCCGGGTCCAGGTCAGCTGCTGTTTCCTTCCAGTGTCTGGATCTTCCCAGGTGAAGGCAAACAGGTGTCTAGAAAGGGAATCTACAGGGCATGACCAAAACGCATCCTTCAGGTCAGTTACTGAAGAGTGCGTGGGTGATAACTTACTTAACAAGGTGTAAGGGTTTTGTACTAACGGGCACACAGCTTGCACGCTTTTATTTACTTCACGTAGGTCTTGAAATAGCCTGTAGGTATTGTCAGGCTTTTTAATAGCAAGAATGGGGTGTTGTATGTGGAAGTACATGGCTCTAGTATATTATCATGTCACAGTTCAGTTATTAAGGGTTTTAGCCCATACCTTTTGGTTTTTGTGAGGCAGTACTGGGGTACTTTTGCTGGTTTAATGTCTGGAAGGAGATGAATTATGATGGGTGTTTTACCCTGGTTACCTGGTTGGGCCTACACTATAGGAATAATAAGTTGTTCATCTTGTTTGGATAAAGTAAACAATTTGACCTTCATTCTTCCTTCTTGTGGAACTGCTCCACTTTCAAAGGTATCTGGAGATCCCAGCCAAGTAAGTTGATAACTGCTGGAGGTAGAAAAACAAATCTCCCTTTTTGGTTTAGCCCATACCTCTTGGTCTTTGTAAGGCGGTACTGGGGTACTTTTGCTGGTTTAATGTCTGGAAGGAGATGAATTATGATGGGTGTTTTACCCTGGTTACCTGGTTGGGCCTACACTATAGGAATAATAAGTTGTTCATCTTGTTTGGATAAAGTAAATGATTTGAACTTCATTCTTCCTTC
>NW_024529989.1:7352-13492 GCF_017590135.1 Pyrgilauda ruficollis
ATGAGGGTGCTCCCATGCTCTATAATATGAGAGTCTGTTAGCCATTCGGCTGCTCGTTGTTTAAGAATGGTTTGGATGGAGTGTGGAGTGTATTCTATCAGATTTCCCCCAAATGTAAGTTTTTGGCTCTCTGTTACTAGGATGGCTGCTGCAGCGATTGACTGGATGCATGTTGGCCGTCCTCGGGACACAGGGTCCATCAATTTGGACAAGTAGGCTTCACGTTTATGGATTCCTGCCCACTCATGGGCCAAGACCCTGTAAGTAATTCCTTTCTCTATTTTAATATATAGGTGAAAATCTTTTTCTAGAGAAGGAAGAGACAGAACTGGGGTCTGAATCAACTTTTGCTTTAAATTTTCTAAGTTTTCATTGTCTTCTTAGGTCCAATTAATAGGTTCTGATTTAGTTAATTTTTCATATAAAATTGTGACATTTTGTGTGTATTCATCAATCCATATTCTACAATACCTCATTAAGCCTAATAATTGTCTAACCTCTCTCTTTGTTTGCGGAGGTTTAAAATTCCTTCTATCCTTTCGGTACTCAGTTTTCTGGTACCATGACCAATTACATGTCCAAAATATTTTACTTCTGGTTTAATAAATTGTAATTTGGATTTAGATACTCTTAGTCCATGCTCTCCTAGAAAGTTCAGTAATTGAATGGCGCCTAATTTTACAGTGGATTCTTGCTCTCTGGAGAGTAGTATGTCATCTACATACTGTGTTACTTGTATTCCTGAGGGTGGAGAAAAGGAACTTAACAGGCTCTCCAAAGCTTGACCAAAGAGTGTGGGAGACTCTGTGTACCCTTGGGTCCGCCAGGTCCAGGTCAGCTGCTGTTTCCTTCCAGTGTCTGGATCTTCCCAGGTGAAGGCAAACAGGTGTCTAGAAAGGGAATCTACAGGGCATGACCAAAACGCATCCTTCAGGTCAGTTACTGAAGAGTGCGTGGGTGATAACTTACTTAACAAGGTGTAAGGGTTTTGTACTAACGGGCACACAGCTTGCACGCTTTTATTTACTTCACGTAGGTCTTGAAATAGCCTGTAGGTATTGTCAGGCTTTTTAATAGCAAGAATGGGGTGTTGTATGTGGAAGTACATGGCTCTAGTATATTATCATGTCACAGTTCAGTTATTGTGGGTTTTAGCCCATACCTTTTGGTTTTTGTGAGGCAGTACTGGGGTACTTTTGCTGGTTTAATGTCTGGAAGGAGATGAATTATGATGGGTGTTTTACCCTGGTTACCTGGTTGGGCCTACACTATAGGAATAATAAGTTGTTCATCTTGTTTGGATAAAGTAAACAATTTGACCTTCATTCTTCCTTCTTGTGGAACTGCTCCACTTTCAAAGGTATCTGGAGATCCCAGCCAAGTAAGTTGATAACTGCTGGAGGTAGAAAAACAAATCTCCCTTTTTGGTTAGTCTGTTACCCTTTATAGTGACTTTCTTAATGATGGGAATGGGGAAGGCATCCCCTTTAGCAGCACAAATATTTAAAGTGTCTTTGCTTTGTTTTTCAATTACACAAGTTCTCTCTGCTCCTGTGTCTACTAAAAATTCCATTAATTGCTCTTGGGGTCTTGTTCTTGATTTTATCAAGGGCTCTTGAAGATGGTTTTTGTGCCCTAAGAAGAGCCCCTGACCCCTTCATTTCTCTGAGGATTGATTCTCCACTTGGAGAATCTCTTAAGTCCCTCAATATCTTAAAACAGAAGGATTGCATATGGTCTTCTTTCTTAAAAGTAAATAGGTTTTTTTAATTGAATATTCTCCCCATCGTGCCAAATTGGTTTAAGAATTTGGACAGCAGCCATCATCTTAGCTTTAGTCTTCATTTTCTCTTCATTTCACCTGACATAAACTCTCTGTTCTTCAGCTAATAACTCATCTAAACTCCTTTCGGGCCATCCATCTAATTTCTCTAATTTTCCTTTTATGTCAGGCCAAGAATGTAACACAAAGTGGACCTTGAACATTGTCTGTCCTCCTTCACTATCTAAATCTATTTCTGAATATAATTGGATGTTATTCTTAAGTGTGTTATCCAAGCAGTCAGGCTCTCATCTTTTTCTTATTCGCCACCAAAGGCTTTCTTCATGTTATTAACTCTGGGGACTGCCTCTTTTATTCCCCTTGCAATTAGGGTTCTGTACTCGGCCATACTTTTCTTTCCCTCATCTGAGTTAGGGTTCCATTCTGAATCTGTTAATGGTAATTTCTTCTCTCCAATTGGTCCTAAATTATGTTCTCTGTCCCATATATTGATCCCTGCAGTCTAAATAACATTTCTCTCCTCTTTTCTTCTCTCTGGAGAGAAAAGGGTTTGCATTATTGAATGTAATTCTCCCCAAGGGTAAATCCTAGGGCCTAAGAACTGGTCAAATTGTTCTGACAAATCTACTGGGTCACTGAATAATATCTTCATTTCCTTTTTAAAATGCCTCACTTCTGAAGAGGTCAGGGGTGCCTTTATATATCCTATTCCACCTTGTGCACTCCCCATTGGGACCTCTCTGAGGGATAGCACCTTTGTTTTATCTTTACTACTGGAGGAGGAGGAATATTTTTGTACCACCAGGGTTCTCCTTCGAGAACCTTCGAGACCTTCTTGATTGGAAGGAACTTCCTGCATTGCTGAATTTGTAATTTGCCTGGAGGAGGATGGTAGATTATACATTTCTTCTGATGTCCCACCTCTACTTTCATCTTCTTCAGCTCTCTCAGTTACATGACTCATTGAAGCCTCCAACGACTCAGCTGCAATTGAAGCTGGTTCGTTAGGAGGTGCAGTAGGAGGGAGGAAATCTAATGGGTGCCACCTTGGCTGATTGGTTTTCCTTTTTGTGTCTTTATCATTGATCGTTACAGAGAGAATTTGGTTTGTTTTATCTGTTTCTACTTCCTTTTCGACGTTCCAATATTTAAACCAGATCTCCACATATTGCAATTCAATTGTGTCTGCATTTAATTTATTTTGGATGTAATTGTAAAGTACTTTGCAAATCCACATCCCAGTAGATCTGTGCTTCAGCCAACGAAGACCTTGTTTTTATTTTTTCTTTGGCCATTCAAACATGCAATACTCAATCCTGAGCTTTGGGTCTCCACCTTTAGTAAGTTGATGTTCTTCCCATTGTTTTAACGTGGTTCCCAAGGGATTCTCAGGGAATCTCAGGAAAGATACAGTATTTCTGTAATTGCTTGTTGTTCTTATTATGCTTTTGTCCCATTCTGATATTACAGGGGGAAAAAAAATTAACCAAGGTGAGTATAATGATTTGAAAAGAGATGCTGTATTACAATGTTGAGAAAAATGAAACCTTGGGAATTAAAAAGGAATGAAAACTAAACCACTCAATATGGCTGTTATCCAGCTGTGGGGATGATCATATGTGGGTGGATCAGTGGGCCCTTCCAAAAGGCAAATTAGAAGCACTCCATGCCCTAGTACAGGGACAATTATTAAAAGGACACATTGTACCATCAAGTAGCCCCTGGAACACCCCTGTCTTTGTTATAAAAACCCCAGCAAAGATAGATGGAGGTTATTACAAAACCTCCAGAGAGTAAATGATGTTTTAGAAAACATGGGCCGCTTGCAACCAGGCCTACCCTCACCTTTTCTGCTTCCCAGAGACTGGCAGCTCACAATCCTTGATACCAAAGACTGTTTTTTCAACATCCCCATCCATCCCGCACTCCCAAATTTGCATTTTCCATACCAAGCAGCAACTGTCAAGAACCCTTTAAAAGATATCATTAGGTCACATTGCTGCAGGGAATGAAAAATTCTCCTGTTTTATGTCAAATGTTTGTGGCTGGGATTCTATCTCCAATCAGGAAAGCCTTCCCTGAAGCAATAATTCTACATTATATGGAGTATATTTTAATTTGGTCCCAAGACAAGACTTACCTTAACAGAGTGATCAGAAAGTGTATGACAGCAGTTGAAGATGCAGGTTTCGATATTGCTCCTGAAAAACCCAGTGCACCTCCCTATGGAAATACCTCGGATTCCTAGTCAGTGGGCGAGCCATTATTCCCCAAAGTAACTCCATGAAAGAAAACCGTCAAACGCTAAGGGACTTACAACAGTTGTGTGGCTCCATCACCTGGATCTGACCACTGCTTGGACTCACTAGAGAAGAGCTGTCCCCTTTGTTCAACCTGCTGAAGGGGAGCGATGACCTGACTTCCCAGCGCATCTTAACTCCAGATGCCCACAACGCGATGTGAAAAGTAGCACCTGCTATCTCATTTGGAAAAGCACACTGTGTTAACCGCTCTCTAACCTTCCAGTTTGCTATTCTTGGTAAATCCGCACATTTCCAGACACCACTTTTTCAGTGGGACCTGTCTTCTACAGATCAATTGTTAGTTATAGAATGGGTATTTTTGCCACACCTACCTAAAAAAACTATTACAACCCCACAAGAGCTTTTAACTCAATTAATCATTAAAGGCAGGAAACACCTCCAAACCCTCACAGCATGTGACCTAACATACATTTATCTACCATTTCAACTACACAAATTAGAATCCCTATTACAGACAAATGAACATCTTCGGTTTGCTTTAGACAGCTATCCCTGTCTCTATTCATTATCCAAAACACAAGCTACTAAAAGAAACATTCCATCTAGTCCCAAATTCTTGAAAAAGTAAAGTTCCTCTTAAAGCCCTCACAGTTTTACAGATGGCTCTGGAAAATCACTCAAATCGGTTATCACTTGGAAGGATCCGAACACTCAGAAGTGGGAGTCCGATGTTCAAGTCATTGAAGGAACCCCCCAAATTGCCGAATTGGCTGACGTTGTCAGAACGTTTTTCAAAATCCAACAGCCTTTTAATCTAGTCACTGATTTGGCCTGTGTTGCCGGGATAGCTGAAAGGGCAGAACACTCCATGCTAAAAGAAGTGTCTAATCAACAATTATTTTGCTTGCTGTCCGAGTTAGTATGGCTTGTCCCCACTGAGAGCAACCAGTTCATATAATGCACGTCAGGTCACACGCAGACCTTCCTGGTCCCATTGCAGAGGGCAATCGGAAGGCAGATCTACTAGCTGTGACTGTTAACACCAATCGTACTACCCATACTCTACCAGAAACACTTAATCAGGGGAAACTCAGCCACCATTTCTATCACCAGCACGTACCTGCTTTAGTCCGAGTGTTTAAACTTACAAATCAACAAGCAAGGGCCATTGTAACCACATGTCCCAATTGCCAATCATGCGCCCTACCATCAATGGCAGTTGGCACCAGCCCTGGAGGTTTGGGCAGTATAGAATTTTGGCAGTCCAATGTGACACATTTTCTACCCTTTGCGTGGCCAAAATACATTCATGTATCTATAGACACCTTTTCAGGTGCAATTTTTGCCTCAGCCCACTCTGGAGAAAAACCAAAAATATAATGAAACATTTCTATTTAGCATTTGCAACACTTGGAGTTCCTCGAAACATCAAAACTGATAATGCTCCTGCGTATACCTCTAAATCACTCAAGGATTTTTCCAACACTGGGGAATCCGCCATAACACAGGTATTGCACACCACCCCACTGGGCAATCAATCGTAGCAAGAGTCCACAGAGAAATAAAAAAGTTACTCGAACAACAACATGATACTACCCTTACCCTGTCACCAATCAGAAGGCTGTACAATGTGTCGTAACGTTACCAAATTTATGAATAATTCAATTAAGAAACCAACCCTCCAATCCTAAGACTCTGGCATTGTCTTAGGGACATTGCTCTGGAAATGGGCAGACAGAGAAACCATTTAATGTTTTTCACTCTAGAAATGTTCCATTGCAGCTTTATCTGCAGCAGAATTACATTTACTGTACTGTCCAATACAATTCCATGTGTCAAGAGCTAGCTAACTTTAATCACAAATTTAAGAGTCTTCAGCTGTAAATCTCACAGCCATGGGATCCATTTCTGGTTAAGTGGCTCTCCATCCCAGGTCTGGACATCCACCCAGTCTCATGGCTGCTGAGGATATACTTGAACATTCCAGCCTATTAGTGAGCCAAAACAACAAACTTGCTGTTTTTGTTCAGTGCAGTATATGGAAACCAAAACGCCACAGAGAGGCTTTTAGTTGGGGAAAGCCGCTGTCAACA
>NW_024529990.1:0-743 GCF_017590135.1 Pyrgilauda ruficollis
TTCTGCCTGGCCTTTGAGGGAGAGTGAAAGTGACCTCCAAGTGTGTGGCACGTGGAGCCAATTCCCCTCTGAACACACATTTGAACGAGCAACTGCTTCAACAGAAAAATCCAGAACAAAACTTTGAGAGTGGCAGAATACCAAAATCAATACAGCAATACATTTGAAGTGGGCTCTGGTACAGAAAGCTCAAAGAGGGAATGCAAAATTATTGTAGGAAGCTGCTTAACTTAATGCTTTTTAAAATGCCACTTGGCTGAGAAACAGAGAGATTCAGAACCTGCTACGTGTGTTTAAGGACTTGGAACTGTAGCATTTAAATGACCACCAAAACCCCTATTGCTTGTTATTCAAAGCACAAAACACCACCGAGAGGGCAGCTGACTTTCTGGCTGGAAGTTCCCATGAGAGAGATGTGCTTAGGGATATGTAATACTGGAGCAACATGGAACTTGCAACGGATCTCGACTTCTACTCCCAGCTTCATGGCTGGCTTGCCTGCAGTCTTTCCATGCAGTGCTTTGGATCCCTGACCATGCTTTGGGAAGAGACCTAAGTAACCTTTTGTGTGCAAAAGCAGCAGAGATCTCTGTACTAATTTCTGCCTCCCACCCCCTTCTGGACCCTTCACTTGCATGTAGCACTCAAAGTGAACTGCTCTGGCCTCTTCCAAGGATTGATTCTGGTGGTGAAACAGCTGACTGTATCAAAAGGAAGGCATTACATCCTGTACTTTCCAGCAG
>NW_024529991.1:0-743 GCF_017590135.1 Pyrgilauda ruficollis
GCCGGATTTTGGGGTTTTGGGGGTCCCAGGTGACGGGGTTTGGGTTTTGGGGATCCCGGATTTTGGGGTTCGGGGGTCCCAGGTGCCGGGGTTTTGGGGGTCCCGGATTTTGGCGTTTTAGGGGTCCCAGGTGACGGGTTTTGGGGGGGCCCGGATTTTGGGGTTCGGGGTGTCCCGGATTTTGGGGTTTTGGGGGATCCCGGATTTTGGCGTTCGGGGGTTCCCAGGTGCCGGGTTTTGGGGGTTCAGGATTTGGGGGTTTTGGGGATCCCAGGTGCCGGATTTTGGGGTTTTGGGGGTCCCGGATTCTGGGGTTCGGGGGGTCCCAGGTGCCGCCGCCCCCAGCGCAGGTGCCCCCTCCCCTGGTGAACGTGCGGGTCCATCACCCCCCCGAGGCCTCGGTCCAGGTCCATCGCATCGAGCCGCGCCCCCCCGAGGGGGCTCCCCGGGGCGGGGGGGGGCTCCTGGCGCACCCCGCGCAGCCCCCGGCCGGCAGCAAGCCCCCCGCGCCCCCCCGGCCCCACACCCACAAACCGCTGGGCCGCTGCTTCCAGGAGACCCTGCCCAAGCACTCGGTGAGGGGGGGGCGGGGGAGAAAATTTGGGGGGTCCAGGAGCCTTTAGGGGCTCGGGGGGGTCGGAGTTTTGGGGGTTCAGGGGGTGTTTTGGGGTGCTGAGCCCCCCAGTGCTGCAGCACCCCCTCCCACAGGCTTGGAGACTGCTGCCGGGGGTCCCTGAGGGTGA
>NW_024529992.1:0-743 GCF_017590135.1 Pyrgilauda ruficollis
GACTGGTAAAATCTACCAAAGCCCTTGTATATTTTTAATATTAATATTAATATTTCACAGTAAATTGTACATCTAGTTTTGCTCTTGATTGTGTGAACATAGGTGTAGATATACTATAAAAAAAATTATGTGTCACCAACCTTACTGCAGTCAAATATTCTTCCTGGGCTTTATGAATTTTTAAACAGGCCTTCTGGGATTTGACTATTGCAAAATCATAGTAGGAGTTCCTAATAAGCAAATATGAACACAGGTAACTGTTCAACACGCCAGGTTCCCTGCTCTTCTACCTGTGCTTCAGTAACCATCATCTCTTGCTTTTGCATCCTTCTCCAGTCCTTCTTGCAAAAAGGGATTTTATGTCTTATAAAACTTCATTCATTAGTTCAGTAGCGTTTTTGGATTATTGTATTTGACATCATTCTCCCTATTTAGTCAATAGTCAGAACTATTCCCTAATTTCAACATACACTGTAGGAGAGTACTATAAGTTATTCTCTTTCCCTGTTTACTGCTGAGCTATTTCTGCCAACAGTGCCTTAAGTTGATATGCATCTAATCCAAAACCCACTGAAATCACAGCCACACCAGTGACTTCAATGTGATTTGTATAATTGAGGCAAAATCATGTCAATTATTGTTGATTAAAAGGGCCTTTTTTGACCCGCACCAAATTCTCCCTGAATTAAAGAATATAATTATGTGAGAAAGAGCAGAAAAACAAGCAACAGGTAAAAACATAA
>NW_024529993.1:0-743 GCF_017590135.1 Pyrgilauda ruficollis
CAAATCACTCACAGTAAAACCTTAGACATCAAAACAGCAGCCAGATATCAAAATACATAAAGCAAATAATGACTATGATATTAAAAAAATTGCAAACCCACCAAAATCTTGATTACTGCTCCCATCCTGCCCCCATCCTTTGCTGCAAAGAGCCACCCCAGGAGGTTGAGCACCTGCAGCCAGCTGCCAAACAGAGCGGGGCAGGATCAGCTGCTTCCGTTCATGTTTTGTTTAGGCATAGAAGAGAGGTGGTGCTCTTCAATAGTCTGCTGTCCCCTGAATTTGGCATGAGGGTAGGACCTGCCATCTGCACGTGGAAGGAAAGGGAAGGTGATGAAGAGTCAGAGTCAAGCTCCACACAATCCTGGCCTGGCCTGAGAGGAAAGGAGGTGATTCTGGGATGTGCCTGGTAAGTGCCCAGTGGAAGAGGCAGTCCTGGCGCTATCATTTATGGACAATTTAAGTTTTCAATGACATAAGTGAGCTTAGTGAGCTAGAAAACCTGTCCCTTTGCCAAGGAATGCTTAATACTGATTGCTTCAAATTAGGTCTGTCCTTTAATGCTTTTATGCATCTACTGTCAGGGAGCCTGTAAGTGTTCATCTATTATTACTTTGGTGGGTACTTTCTTCTAAAACTGTAGTTCCAGAACTAACTAAATAACTAACTAACTATCACACATGAAGTGTGCAAACCTCTCTCATTTTCCTCTGAAGAAACATGTCAAGAACTTTTCCTGTTGC
>NW_024529994.1:0-742 GCF_017590135.1 Pyrgilauda ruficollis
GGGAGGGGAGCTTGTGTCTCAGATGGAAGCTGCTGGCAATGAAATAGTGATGCAGACAATCTCCACCAGGTTTCTCCCGAGGAGCTGACGCTGGTGCACAACCTGAGGAAGATGCTGATGAACGACTGGGTGAGTTCCAGGCTCTGCCTTTGCCTCTGTCTCTGCCAGCAATTAAATCCCAGCAATTAAATCTGCCACAAGCCCAAAGCTACGAGTGCAGCAGTGCTGAGGGAGGGCACAGGCCCTGCAGCAGTGTCTCCTCAGAGATTGTGACACCCCCTGAGGACAGTGGGGACAGCTGGACTCTGCAGCAGCATTTCCTGATCCCCCTGGCAGGCTCTGCTGCAGGACCCTGAGCTGGAGCTGTTTGACAGCCTTGGGACCCTTTGGGTTATGAGTTCTTTGAGCCAGTGAGAACTCCTGGTTTCTGAACATTTTGCTGGAGGTGGTCAACTCCTGCTGCTGCTTTTTCCATCCCCTGGATGCTCAGAGCTAGAAGGAGTAGGCTGCAGATGTAAAGGTGTATAGGAAAGTCCATTTTAAAGTATTTCACTTGTTGGCAGAGAAAACCCATTAAAGGTAAGGAGAGTTTTGATGCCAGCCCTGGGAACATGAGCTGTGTATTTATTTTCCCTGTGCTCACATGGAGCAGCCAGGATTAGTGTGGTCTGGAGCATTATAAAAAGTTAATCTTGTAGAATTTTTGAAGAATGCAGATCCCAAAATGGGATCTTAAAGCCCA
>NW_024529995.1:0-742 GCF_017590135.1 Pyrgilauda ruficollis
CCCAGCGCTTCGCCCGTGCCGACAAGCGTGGCAAGCTGCCGCGCTGGATCCAGGAGCACCTGCCCGAGTCCCACCTGAACCTGACGGTGGACGAGGCCGTGCAGGCGGCCAAGCGCTTCCTGCGGGAGATGGCCCAGCCCTTCCGCCAGGTGCGGGACCCAAAATGATCCAAAATGATCCAAAATTATCCGAAACGATCCCCTTGGATCCATCAGAGACCCTCAGATCCAAAATGATCCAAAATTATCCAAAATTACCCGAAATTATCCCCTTGGATCCATCAGAGACCCCGGGAATCCCCGATCCCCCTCCCCCAGCCCTTCCGCCAGGTGCGGGACCCAAAATGATCCAAAATGATCCGAAATTATCCAAAATGATCCAAAATGATCCCCTTGGATCCATCAGAGACCCCGGGAATCCCTGATCCCCTCCCCCAGCCCTTCCGCCAGGTGCGGGACCCAAAATGATCCAAAATTATCCAAAATTATCCGAAATGACCCAAAATGATCCCCTTGGATCCATCAGAGACCCCCGGATCCAAAATGATCCAAAATTATCCAAATTGATCCCCTTGGATCCATCAGAGAGCCCCAGATCCAAAATTATCCCCTTGGATCCATCAGAGACCCCGGGAATCCCCGATCCCCCTCCCCCAGCCCTTCCGCCAGGTGCGGGACCCAAAATGATCCAAAAGGATCCGAAAGGATCCAAAATTATCCAAAATGATCCCCTTGGATCCATC
>NW_024529996.1:0-742 GCF_017590135.1 Pyrgilauda ruficollis
GCAAGAGCGCGCGCAGGCGGCCGCGGGAGCGCGCGTGTGCTGCCACTCGTGCGTGCCTGCAGCTGTGCGAGTGTGCCAGCGTGAGCTTTCCCACGGCAGAAAGCAGCGGCGGCTGCCCGGCCGTGGTGACAGGGATGGGGACACGCGGTGCCACCTCCGCCCCCTGCGCTGCCCCGGCGGGCTGAGCACTGACGCGCTCATCACACCCACGGGGCTGCAAATCGCTTCTGCTGGGCTGCGAAAGTGCCGGGGGGTGCAGAGGGGTGAAGAGAAGGTGGAAAGGGGGAAGGGGAGAGGGTTCCGGAGGGATTTGGAGGGTCCGCAAGGGGCCGTGCCCGTCCCCTGGCATCGCGGCCGTGTTGGGGCTCCCTCGGTGGCACCCCGAGGCTCCCGGGGAGCGGATTTTTGGGCTGACACCGCCACCTTCTGGGAGGTCACGGGCGGCTCCGTGGGTCATGGAGTCCCCCGAGCCCACGCCACGGAGAAATTGAGGCAGGGCTGGGAGTCACCCCCTTCCCCCGCCCCCGTCACCACGCCGTGTTTATTGTGGGACCTACAGCAATGCCGCGGGATCCCACCAGGGATCTCTCGTGGGCTGCTGCAGGAGCCCGTGCAGGGAAACTGAGGCAGGGAGACCCCACTAATCTCCATCACCCCCATCCCAGCACCTCGCTGGTGCCGCTAGCACGGTTTGGGTGAAAATAATGCAAAATCCGGCAAAACACACATCTACCCCGCCAAG
>NW_024529997.1:0-742 GCF_017590135.1 Pyrgilauda ruficollis
CTGTTAGTGAAGCACACCATAAAACAGGATTATTCCTAGGCTGCCTCTTTGCAGGATGTTTTCCATGTCACCATGCACAGCTTGTACCAAGGCAAAGATTTTCAGCTTTCTTCCCTTTGTACAGTAAAAACTAAAGCCCAATATTCGTTCCCTTTTGTGTTACAAGATCACAACCAAGCTGCCAATCATCTGACCAAGGGGGTTATGCAAGAGTCAGGTTTACTGTAAAGTTGTACAAATTTTATAGGACCACAAACACTTTAACTACCATGATGCTTAAAACTCAAGAGCATTTGGAGAACAAGGGGAGTTATTCAGGCTCCACACCATTTTGGCTGCATGTTTTCCAGGTGTATGATTTCACCACATGGAAAAACACAGCCATTGCCAAAGTGAACTCATAAAAACCTTTGATGAGTAAAGTTTGGATAAGCACAAATCATTTGAACCGACAGTTGGTCCAATTCTCAAAGGGGTTTGGCAGACATAATATAATTCGTGGTTTCACACACAGACCATTTTTCCCTTCCCTCCTCCCCCCAAGTCTTCACAAATTCGGAAGATGTTGTTCTAGAAGGTGCACTGGGTTGGGTTTGCTCTGTTTTTCTTTTCCCCCGAAGGGTTAGGCACCACACTCTTGCAACTCAAAGCCATTTGGGGCTGTGAGTAAGCCAGCAAACAGGTTTTCCAGAACTGTGTTTAGATAGTTGCATGATCTGCCTAATAGACATTAAAAAAAAAA
>NW_024529998.1:0-742 GCF_017590135.1 Pyrgilauda ruficollis
GAGAAAATTTGGGGGGATTTGAGGGAACTTTCGGGGGAATTTTGGGGAAAATTTGGGGGGAATTTCGGGGGAAGTTTGCGGAAAATTTGAGGGAATTTTTGGGAAAATTTGGGGGAAATTTGGGGAATTTTAAGGGAAATTTTAGGGGAATTTTGGGAGAATTTGAGGGGAAATTTGGGGAAAATTTGGGGGATTTTGGGGGGAAATTTTGGGGGAATTTGTGGGAAATTTTAGGGGAATTTTGGGGAAAATTTGGGGCAATTTTGGGCCAATTTTGGGTTTGATTTTTGGGAGATTTTAGGGCGGTTTTTGGGGTATTTTGATTCCATTTTTGGGGTAATTTGGGGCCATTTTGGGGTTGATTTTGGGGCCATTTTGGGGCAGTTTTTGGGTTATTTTGTTCCATTTTTGGGGTAATTTGGGGCCATTTTGGGGTTGATTTTGGGGCCATTTTGAGGCCATTTTGGGGCAGTTTTTGGGATATTTTGGGATGATTTTTGGGATAATTTGGGGCATTTTGGGGTTGATTTTGGGGCAGTTTTTGGGGCCATTTTGGGACGATTTTTGGGATACTTTGGGGCCATTTTTGGGGTTGATTTTGGGGGGATTTTGGGGCCGTTTTGGGGCATTTTTTGGGGTATTTCAGGAAGATTTTTGGGGTATTTTCCGACTTTTCGACCCCAAATTAATTTGGGATTTTTTGGCCCCTCCCCCGCCCCAGGAGGATTTTTTGGGGTCCCCC
>NW_024529999.1:0-742 GCF_017590135.1 Pyrgilauda ruficollis
ACTTTCAATTGTATTCTAGAATAGACCTAGACACCAAAGAGAGTGAAGTGCTATTAAAGGTCCAATTTGTTACTGAATCTTGGCCTGATATACGGAGAAAACTGGAAAAGATTGAAGATTAGCAAGAGAAAGACATTAATGAGTTATTGAAGGAAGCATTGAAGGTGTATTTAAGGAGGGAAGAAGAAAAAGCAAAAGCCAAGGCTAGGATCATGGTTGCTATAGCTAGAGAAAGTGTGGGGGCAAGCAACTCTTCCCCACAATCCAAAGTAACAAAAGAGTGGGGAGGTCCACCACCAGGAGCAGGCAAGGATAGGCCAGTACCATCAGGTACAAGAAGAATAGAGGCCTCAAGTCCCTTTGAGTGAAAGGTGCTGCTATTATTGTGGGGAGACTGGGCATGTTAGGAGGTTTTGTAAAAAGCTTAGTATTGATGAAGCAATAGCCAAAGAACAAGAAGCCTTAGAGAAGATGCTTAGAGGCGATGATTAGGGGTGTCAAGGGCTCTATACTTTAGGGGACCCGATGCAACACCTAGAGGAGCCCTTGGTAAACTTTGAAGTGGGACCCCAAAATGAGGAATTTGGATTTTTGGTTGATACAGGAGCAGATAAGTCCCGTCTCAACAAAGTACCAGAAGGTATGGTAATTGGTAGAAAATTTTGTGAAGTATTAGGGGCTGAAGGGAAACCATTTAAGAGCTTCAGTGACTGAGAATGTAAAAATAATCGGAAACTCAAGG
>NW_024530000.1:0-15701 GCF_017590135.1 Pyrgilauda ruficollis
GAAACCAGTCTGGGTAGAACAGTGGCCACTGAGTAAACAAAAGCTGAAGGCACTCGGAGTTAGTGGAAGAGCAACTAAAAAAGGGTCACATAGTGGAGACCACATCTCCGTGGAATTCTCCAGTGTTTGTCATCCAGAAGGCTGACAAAAGAGATGGCAACTCCTCCACGACCTCCGAAAAATTAATAATGGCATCGAAGATATGGGTTCTGTCCAACCTGGCATGCCATCCCCAGCAATGCTTCCACAAGATTGGAAATTAGCTGTTATTGATATAAAAGATTGTTTTTTTCAAATTCCCCTACACCCAGACGATGCAACTCATTTTGCATTTTCAGTCCCTACTATCAATAGAGAAGCCGCTTGGAAAAGGTACCATTGGAAAGTTCTTCCTCAAGGATTAAAGGCCTCGCCAGCAATCTGTCAATGGTATGTCTCTTCCTTAATGTCCCCAGTGTGTGCAGCTGCAGAAAAAGCTATTCTCTATCACTATATAGATGATATTCTTGTGTGTGCCCCCAATGATGATGTACTTACCCACACGCTTGACCTAATGATCAATGCATTGATTGTTGCAGGGTTCGAGCTCCAAGAAAAAAAAATTCAAAAGATGCCACCTTGGAAGTATTTGGGCTTGGAAATTGGAAAAAGGACCATTGTTATCAGTCACCAAAGGTCTAAGAGAATGACAAAGCCCCAAGAGCTAGTAGCAGAACTGATCTGGAAAGCTAGAACCCGGATCAAGGAGCTGGCAGGATGTGACTTTGAGTGCATTCACATTCCAATCAAGTTAAAATTGGGCCATATCACAAAGGCAATGTTGGAAGATTTGCTTCAGGAGAACGAGGCATTGCAGTTTGCTCTGGATTCCTACTCAGGACAAATTTCTATCCATCGGCCTGCCCACAAACTTTTTGAACAACAAGTTTAATTTATTCTGAAATTGGAAAGCGTTCTAAGTAGGAGACCTTTAAAAAAGTCTCTGACCATCTTTACAGACATGTCCGGGAGATCCCACAAGTCCGTTATGACTTGGAAGGATCCTGAAACCCAACAATGGGAAAGTGACATTGCTGAGGTGGAAGGTTCACCTCAAGTTGCTGAATTAGCTGCAGTTGTTAGGGCCTTCAAAAAGTTCTCAGAACCCTTCTATCTGATCACAGACTCTGCCTATGTGGCAGGAGTAGTATCCAGGGCAGATCAAGCAATACTGCAAGAAGTGTCTAACATCGCACTTTTCGAACTGCTCTCAAAACTTGTAAAGTTAGTTTCCCACCGAGAGCACCCATTTTATGTGATGCACGTCAGGTCACACACTGACTTGCCAGGTTTTATTGCTGAAGGCAAAAGAAGAGAAAATGCTCTTGCTGTGCCTGCAGAGATGGCCCCTCTCCCAAATGTTTTTGAACAGGCAAAAATGAGCCACCAGCTTTTCCACCAAAATGCACCTGGCCTAGTTCGTCAGCTTCACATCACTTGAGAACAGGCCAAAGCGATTGTGGCCACGTGCCCCAATTGCCAGCAACATGCACTCCCCACAATAAGTACGGGAGCAAACCCGAGGGGATTGAATAGTTGTGAACTGTGGCAAACAGATGTGACACATATACAATCATTCGGACTGCAGAAATATGTTCATGTCAGTGTAGATACCATTTCTAGAGCAGTCTATGCCTCTGCCCACATGGGAGAATTGTCCTCTGATGCAATAAAGTGCCTGCTACAGGCTTTCTCATTCGTGGGCATCCCCAAGGAAGTAAAAACTGGTAACAGGCCCACTTACAAGTCCAAGGAATTCGGGGGTTTCCTGCAGCAGTGGGGAGTAGGGCACAAAACAGGCATCCCCTACTCCCCTACAGGTCAAGCTGTAGTGGAAAGGACTCACCGTGATATCAAAAGAGTCCTGGACCAGCAACATCAGGTTCTGAAAGTAGAACCTCCCCAAATCCAGTTATCTAGAGCATTGTTTACAATCAATTTTCTGAACTGTTCCTTTGACAGCCTGAGTCCGCCCATCGTACGCCACTTTGGAGGGAGCAGTCAGATGTCAGTGAGAGAAAAGCCTCCAGTCCTAGTAAAGGACCCTGAGACTTGGAAGACAGTGGGAACTTACAAATTGGTTACATGGGGATGTGGATATGCCTGTGTGTCCACCCCCTCTGGTTTAAAGTGTGTTCCTTCCAAATGGGTAAGGCCCTATGTTCCCAAGGTCTCAGGGAAGTCTTCAGAAGCACCCCAGGTCGCTAATGCTGCCTGGAGGAGGAAACGCCGTGCGTGTTCCCTTGAAGAAATTCCTTTTGCACCTCCTATCTGGAATAGTTTATAATGTATTTTTGTATTAAGTTCCCTTGTACCAGTTTAGATCCTGCTGTTCGTGTGCAGTCTCAAGACACCATGAGACCGAGTCTGCTCCTCATCTCCCAGTTAGTCCCTCAGCCCAAAGCAAACATATGGAACACCTTGGCCAAAGCCTTTGGACAGGATCACATCTGTCTATGAATTTGAAAGTCTCTACTGCCTCAACTTGTCATCGAAAGCAGAGAACATCCATGCCACGATCAACAAGATGAAAACCAGGGTGAATGACATCAAGAGAGAAACAGATGACTGTTCAAGGCCTGGGGACTCTCGGGCTGGTTGGGATCTATTCTGAAAACTGTGTTGTTGGTACTATTTATTCTAGTTATTGTTATTGTAGTTGTTAGCGTTGTTTTCGGGCTAATTAAGTGCATGTTTTACAGGTTAATTTCAAGCTCATCTTCCCCTCCTGAAGTCTACCATTTGGAAGTCCCTAGGGCTCCAATGGAAGACTTAGAAGTCTCAGTAGAAAATACTGACCCTCCAGAAGAGGAGGAACCAATTTACCAAGCGTGGTTTGGCAAGCATTCTGCCCCCCGCCCCTCCCCCCAGGTAAAAAGGCAAGCAGACCACGTGTTCAGGGTTCTGTTGGAGAGTTCTGTTGGAGAGTGCTGTTTGAACTGTTGCAGGATTCAGAGGCCAAGCGGCCCAGAATAAAAACTCTGGATTAAAAACTCTCCATCAGGACCCACTCCTTTCTTCACCTCGCCTCAAAGGTTTCTCCAGCTCAGGAAGGCCTGAGGAGTGACCCCCTCAACAGCAAGCTCCAGCCCGCAAGCACTGGAGCTCGGGGCATGCCTGGACTTGCCTCCACGTGCCTCAGCTGCAACCACAGGTACTGAATAGCATCTCTGGGGAGGAAGGACCACAGGTGCCGCTATTTGGTCAGCAGCTGGGTCCAGACAGACCAAGGCAGTCCCGTCAGTAATATTGGTACACTCCAATAGTTTCTCCTAACAGATCTTAAAAACAAACTGTCTGGGTTTGGAATGACACGTGTCTGCTGAGGAAGGCAGAAGCCTCCCCTGAAATGGAAAATGTAAACCCCCTCCCTCCGAATTGCTATAGATTTTAAATTAAGGAGCTCTCAGGCAAAAATATGGGAGCAGGAATAACAGTTCTTTATTAGGGCAGAAAAAAAAAAAAAGATAAAATAAACAATGCAGTAAACCAAAACAACACTGACAGAGTCAGAATATGACCTGACACCCTGCTGGTCAGGGTGCTGGTAGCAGTCCAATTGGAATTGTGGCTGCAGTCCTACTGGAGTGTCAGGTGTGGTTCTGTTGGAGCAAGGATTCTGTAGAAAGGGTGTAGTCTGCCTCTGGGAATCCAGTGGAAGAGGCAGCTGTTCCTCTGGGAAATCCAGTAGAGAAGCGGTGCTGGTGTTCCAGATGCGCAAGATTATATCTGGGTAGGAATGCTTGGCTTCTCCCTCTGGAAAGAGCATCTCACAATGGGATGCTATAGTTCTTATCAGTCATGCAGTGACATTCAATAGCCTATTATCAGCAGATGTCTCCCCAGAGGGAAGAGTGGTTGTGGAAGAGATAAGGAAAACTGCCCACTTAACAGAAGACAACTGCCATACAGATGGCAAATAAAATACAATTTGCTTTGCAATCCAGGGCATAAACCTTTATTAATATTTACTGGAAAAGTTCTTCAGCATAAACAACTTACAAATAATCAAAGAAATGTACACAAGTAACATTAAATAATATCTTATGTCTGGATCCTTGGGTGTACTAGGCAATTTAAACTTGTTAGTGGTTACTCATAATTTTGCAAATCTATTATCAGTGTGCTTAACATTATTGCTCAATGGCAGTGGTGTAAACAATGAACTTTGTCCCTTTGTTAAGAGTTTGGAAATTGAACCAGAGTTAGTGAAAATAAAAAAAGGAGGGTGAGAATTTACAGTATACATGGGTTAATCAACAATTCTAGTTAAATTAAATAATTTTTTGGGGATGATGATGCATTTTCAATTAATATGTTTCTTGCAGGATGTGAAAAATGCATATTATATAATTGGCTTTTTGCAAATATTAAAATGAATACTATATGTGTTGGAAAGTTATGTTGCATTAATCCTTATTTGTAGTGCTGTACTAATCTTTTTAAGTAGTGTGGTAAATATAGTTTTAAGCTACAGAAACTATGTGATGTAAGATACTTTTTATAACTAGCTCAAGGAGAGATAACAGTAACAAGACACCAAAAAACCCAAGAGAAGAATTATTGCCTCCTTATTGGGAAGAACCAGACTTTGAGGGACCAAGACGATTGATTTACAAGATGAGGGAAGAAGTTGATAATAAACAGAAAACTCCCTAGTTTGAAAGGAATGTTTGCATCATGTATGAGATATATGAATATGCAACAGGCTATTGCTTTTAAAGTTTAATCCTTTGTTAGTGGACATGCTTTTTTGAGGAAATCATCCGAACATTCGTAATTCTTTGGTTTTTTGTTGTCTTTTATTGTCCTAACTCTGTCCAAATTCTTATTGCTCTAATTTGTATTACTATCTTTATAACCATTTTATTACTATTAAACTTTTAAAAATTTAAAACAAATTATTGGCGTTTTTCACACAGGATAAATATTTTTTGTTAATTAGAAGTTTTTGTTAGTATTTTCTCATGTATAGTTTTTAACTTTTCTGTAAATTCAAATGGCCTTAGTTCTGTGATTCTTACATCTGTATACTTAGTTGCAAAAACTGAACATTAAAAGTCATGTTTATATTTTGGTTCAAAAATAAGAAAACGTGATTAGTATTTTAAATATGAAAGGTTAATTTCTACTTGAAAGGGTATCTTATTAATTAGAATTATTACATGAGCATCTATTCACAAAAGCAATTAGAGTAATGTAGGGGTTTATAAGGTGGTATTGTAAAAAGCAATTTTAAATGAGGGTTTGGGATAGTGGTAACACAGACAACTACAGTACTGACTCTCCAAGTTGTGTAGCAATTGCCATCTGAATAATAAAACCAGAAAAGTTCTATGGACTAGCTGTAGAAACGACAGATTTGGCTTGCAGCTGTTTTTGCACAAGGCTGTGCAGATGCTGCAGTTGTTGAAGGTAACACAGAAACTAATATTAGAATGTGTTTGCTTTTATGGTAACTATTTGTCATGTCTGATTTTAAAAAACCCTACCAAAGGAGCTTTTAATGCGTCTAAATTTTGTGGGTAGTCTTTTTTGGGCTTGTTCTGCACGCTGGACACTTGAATCGTTATGGGCGAGTGAGTTGTGGCAGGCTGCAGTGGGCTGCGGCGGCTGGGACTGCCCCGCCCGCCGCTTCTCGGTCTCGGCATCGCTTGAACACTGCAGTGTCTACTCGGCTGCGTTGTCACCACCACCACCCAAATTTGGGGTTTTTTTCACTTATTTGATGTAAAATAAGAGAAACCCCCCCCCCCCCCCCCCCCCCCCCCCCCCGCCGTTGCAGGAAGTAGGAACGGGATTTGCGGCCTCCTGCTCTCGGGGGTTGGGGCTGCAACGCCGGCCACCAGTGGCGGCGGCGGGCAGCAAGTTGGAACTTTGACTGGAGCGGCGCGGATTGGGACCGCGGCGTCTCTTTTCTGAGCGGTGACGGTGAGTTGGGACCTTTGGTTGCTGTGGTTGCTAGGCAACGTAATTCGGCGTCTGTTTCCGGGGAGTTTTCGGCGCTGGGCGATCCCGCTCTGCTTTGCAGCTCCCCGCGGCTGCCCGCAGCCGGCAGGGCTTTTCAGCTCCTCGGGCGTTGGTTGCCGCGGCGTCTTTCATGCTTCTCGAGCCCTGGCTCTGTTATGATGCAGTGCTCTGCTGTTCTGGGTTTCAGCAACTTTTTGTCGGCATTTGTGGGTTTAGGCGCGCACAGTTCTGCACGGGGGCTTCCGGCGTCGCACGCCGCTTGACTTCCGGCTCCCGCCTGCACGCCGAAGCTGTAACTGGGCGTGCCAGGCAGTGGCCGGTCTGTCTAATCAGCCACAGGCAGGGGTGTGCCAGGCGCGTTACCGACGATACGAGGCGTGGAGCCCAAAGATGGCTCTTGCAGCTGCGGCGCCGGCGGCGCCGGGTACCCTGAGGATGCTCCCAGCGGTGGCGATTCGGGCGGTCGCGGCACGGGCAAACCCGCGCGCGGTGCAAACGCTGCTGATGCCGGCGGCGGGGGAGCTCCGGCAAATAACGGCCGCTCCCTCCTTGGTTTCTTGCCCGTCTGCGGATGCGGCGGTATGCGGTAGCCTGCAGCCCTGGGCACCGACGACTCCACGCATGGCACGGGCGAGCGCGGCGCCGGGACAGCTCCGGCGGTGGGGCTGCCGGCTTCTCTTCCGGTTTCTGGCGTTGCGATGTTTCTGGGATCTGGTGGGCGCACCAGATGGAGTCATGGGCACCGTGACAGGGGCAATTCTGGCCGCATCCTCTACTTGGCTGGCGCATAATCTCTCCCCCCGGGGGCTGCTTCCCGCGCTCTGCCATTTTGAGATGATTCGGCAGACTGCTTTCACGGCGTGCACGCTCATCTGTCTTGAGCGTGACTGTTGTGCCAAGTGGCGTCTGCCATCTTGGGGGTTTTCAGCAGGCTGTGCCCGCAGCATTTCTACTGCCGTGTCTGCATTCTGTTTGGCTTTCAGCCACCACAGTAAATTTGAAACTAGATTCCAGGTGTGATAGATGAGTAATGCGGTGATTGACTCTCACAATTAACAGACAAATATGTATATAGGTTAAGAAAAGTTTTATAGATGTATAGTTCTGTTTTACTCCCTTGGTTGTTATCAAGGGACAACCGGGGTTGGGACATTTGGGAGGGTCGCCTTGTCACTATGGTGACATCTGACCTCCAATCAGGATTTGAGGAAGTAAATTCCACCACTGGACAGCGAAGAAGGAGTCGATGGACAAAACTTTGGGAGGGGTAAAAGGGTTAAAAGGCGAACCCTCCATTGTGTGGGTGAGCACATGGTGGGAAAAATCCTTTGCTTCTGATGCCGTAATATTTTCTCTATTCAGTCTGTTATAGATGGATAATGAGATGATTGGCTCTCACAATTAAGGGATGAATATTGTGTGAATATTAATAGAAGCTTTATTGATGTATAGCTATGTTATTGTAGTTTAGATGTCCTCTGTTGTTCCCATAGTTCCCTTTTTCAATCTCCCTCTGTATTGATGCCATCAGACAGCCTGGGTTGCCTCAGGGTAGAAAGAAGGCATGCACATGTGCCCCTTACCTGGGGCAATTGGGAATGGAAAAGCTTGTTGCTAGGGGGGTGTGGCATTACAACACCTGACCCTTCAATCAAGTTACAAGAAAGCAGTCTGTTTTACTCCCTTGGTTGTTATCAAGGGACAACCGGGGTTGGGACATTTGGGAGGGTCGCCTTGTCACTATGGTGACATCTGACCTCCAATCAGGATTTGAGGAAGTAAATTCCACCACTGGACAGCGAAGAAGGAGTCGATGGACAAAACTTTGGGAGGGGTAAAAGGGTTAAAAGGCGAAACCTCCATTGTGTGGGTGAGCACATGGTGGGAAAAATCCTTTGCTTCTGATGCCGTAATATTTTCTCTATTCAGTCTGTTATAGATGGATAATGAGATGATTGGCTCTCACAATTAAGGGATGAATATTGTGTGAATATTAATAGAAGCTTTATTGATGTATAGCTATGTTATTGTAGTTTAGATGTCCTCTGTTGTTCCCATAGTTCCCTTTTTCAATCTCCCTCTGTATTGATGCCATCAGACAGCCTGGGTTGCCTCAGGGTAGAAAGAAGGCATGCACATGTGCCCCTTACCTGGGGCAATTGGGAATGGAAAAGCTTGTTGCTAGGGGGGTGTGGCATTACAACACCTGACCCTTCAATCAAGTTACAAGAAAGCAGTCTCCACCAATAAACAGCAAAGAAGAGTTGACTGACAGACTTTAGGAGGGGCCAGGGTTGGTTGATGCAACCCCCAGGGGTATAAAAGACAGAGCATCCATCTTGAAGATGAGCCAGCTATGTGGTAGGCAGCCACGAGGGCAATTCCCAGCACTGCAATTTTTCCTTATTTAGTCCTTTGTTGAATTTTTGTTAAGGTTTAATAAACCTTTTAATTTTTTTAAGGGAGCAGTTGTCTCTCACAAGTCTTCTGTTGTATTTTTGATAAGGTTTAATAAACCTTTCTAAATTTATGGAAAGTGAGTAGCTATTTCTCACACAGGGCTTTATAACATTCATAGCGTCTATAGCAGCTTTTAAAGCCTGTTTTAGAAGGCTCCAGGATTTTATAACGTTCATAGCAGCTGCTAGAGTTCATTATTTATACTTTATCTCCCATTGAAGTAAAAAAAAAGGTTCATACCTTTACAATTGGGCTTTTCTCCGATAAAATTCATCTTGCAATGTTTCTCGCAGGGTTTTTCTTCTATTTTTTCAGCTTTTTTTCCTGCTTTGGTGGCTCTCTATGTTTGCTCTGGTTTTTCCAGCTTTTTTCACAGCTTTGGCAGCTCCCATGCTTGCTCTGGTATTTTCAGCTTTTTCCGCTGCTTTTCTGGCTCTAATCGCCTTATGATTTTTCAGCTTTTCACTTCTCCAACTCTATTTGCCCCTTTTTTGTCTCCCCCACTCTGTATGCAGAAATGGCTGGTGTCATGACGTCAGGGTTGATGCCTTGTGAAGGCTGACCTAGAACAGAGGCTAGACAGAGTTAAAGAATAAAGTAGGTATTTATTAAAAGGTCTCAATGGATACACCTTGGGCAGTATAAGAGCCCAGCCAGGGCTACACCCAAGATGAATGAAAATGATCACAAAATATGGATGACTGGTCACGAGGTCTTACACTTTTATAAGTTCTGGTTCATTAGCATATTGGAGTTAATTGTCCAATTATAGCTTTAGGTTATGAAGTCCCATCCTTCTTGTTTTTCTCTCTTCAGTCCACATTGTTTATCCTCTTGGGCCTGAAATTTGTATCGGTTGTCCTTGGTCCCAAGCTAGGAAAGGAATTGCTTTGTCTAGCTACTCTGTGAAGAGAGCTTACCATCCCTTAGTATGAAGCTGTCATGGTTTGACACTGACGCAATGCCAGTCCCCCCGCCATGAAAATATATTTTCCCCAGTGGCTGCTGTGAGATGTGACCAGAAATAGAGCAAAGCAGGCTCCAGCTCAGGAATAAAGGGAAAAACTTTATTAATTTATAATATGTACAAAGGAACACACACAGAATTCAGAATGAAAACCTTCCAAAACATTCCTCCTCCTCTCCCCAATTTCCTCCACGGCACAATGAGATAAAACCTTAGATTCTCAATCCAGTTACTGCCCCTCAGATAATCAACTCTCAGTTCATCAAGGAGAGAGGAGTCCCTCTTGTACTGTAGGCTTCTCCTGGAAACACAGTTGAAACCTCTTGTGTTTCCATGTCACACGTGGCACTACCCGGAGAACATTTGCCCTCGTGACCTCTTCCTTCCATGTCCAGTGCTCTCACCACTGCGCATGAACCAGAACTGTTTCTAGGTTTCCCCTTTTAAGGATGCTTTGCCCAGTTCCAAAAAAGCAAGTCTCTCACTTTTGGGACACCAGTCCCCCCCAAATTCACCCCTTGGGGCCAAGGGGTCTCGAGAACAGAGATCTTCACTGAAGACAGAGGGCACCACCACACCCTCCTCATCTGCCTCTGTTCAAGCCACTCCTTCACATAACATCACTGCACTCTCTTGGCTCCAAGGCATTGTCTCCCCCTAAATGCAGTCTCTGTGATACAGGAAAAATGGTTTTCCATCCATGGCTGTACAAGAAAATAGTCCAGCCAAAGGCCACTCCATCATCTCCTCCCACCTAGGATTCTTCTCAACTTCTTCTGACATCTTTCACTTGCTCAGACCTTCACCACACTTGCCTATTTCCTTCTATTTCATGTCTGTCTCTATTCTAGGGGGGTTTAATGTTCCGCAAAGTTTTCATTGTCCAAGAAAAGGGTTAAAATCTCAGGCTCTGCCCGCCCAGAATTCCCACAGCTGTCTTGGGGCACCCGCCCCTTTCTCCTTCTTGGGGGGGGGGGGCTGCCTGATGCCTCTCAGTATTCCTCCACCCCTCAGTCCTGCAGGGGCTCTGGCCTACCTCACCCCAGGCCACATGGCTTCCCCTCCCCCACCTCCCCCACCCAGCCTGTGGCTGGGAAGGGGGAGATCTGACCTCTTCAACCGACCAGAACCAAGAGAGAGTTCCCCTGGGAGTTCTCTGCTGTTTAACCCCCTGTGTTCTCAGAGGAGTATCCATGTCTTCAGTGGCCACACCAGGTGCCAATATTCAAATCTGAGCACTGATTGGTCTTGACCACAACTTCCCAAAAAACTCACTTCCTTATCAACCCAGGACAGAAGCTCAGAACTACACACTAAAGCAGTACAGAATCTGAAAAATATAAAAGCTAAAACTTAAGGCATCAGGGTCACCACATATTACATGAGGTCATTGGTTAGAGACAGACAAATGACATGGCTCACCCAGGGTTAGCGGCAAACAGCCTGTTTTATTGTTCAGAACTTCTTTGTATAGGGGGTTTGAAATTCCCAGGCTTGGCTAGCTGATTGGTTGGGATCCTTGTACCACCCAGATCTCTGGCCAGTGATGTGTCTGCATCCAGGGTTGAATGGGGTTGGCTGAGGTCTCTGAGTTCAAATCAATCCTATCATTTCCTTACCCGGGGACTTGTTTTATTTCTAGGCTGGTCGAGTTTGGGGGTCCGATATGGCCTATTGGAATTTTACCAATATTGCAGAATGGGACGAGCCTTAGCTTGTCTGGCCCCTGCTGCTGAACCAAATAGCGGCAACTGTGGTGCTTCACCCCAGAGACACTGTTGGCTAGCTGTGAGTTGCAGCTGGACACATGGGGGCAAGCCCAGGCATGCCGGAGCTCCGGTGGGGGCGGGATGGAGCTTACTCTCATAGAGGGTCGCTCCTCAGGCTTCCCTGTGCCGGAGAAGCTTTAAGGTGATGGTGAAGGAAGGAGTCGGTTCTGATGGAGGGTTTCAATCCAGGGTTTTTATTCTAGCCTGCAGGCCTCTGAATCTAGCAACAGCTCCAACAGAACTCACAACTGCATGGTCTGCTCACCCTTTTACCCGGGGGAGAGGGGGAGAGAAGGAATACAGGGACCACCAACCAGGTACGAGAGAGGAGGTCTCAGGGGACAAAGGACACCTGGATGGCCCAATGCCCCCTCCAGTGGTAGAGGGCATCTTTTGAATCTGCCCAATCATTTGACGCCCTTCTGGAATTCCAGGACTGTAGCGGTGCGTTTTGAGGTGGGAGCCAGGGACTCTGCGAAAGAAAACCTTTTCGGGGTACCCTGCGCTCATCAGGGAGAAACCCAGGATATCTGAGGCAAACCATGACATCATACCGCAATGGCCAAATTTATCTGGCAGCTAACTGTGACAGTGTATGAAGGAAGGGATGAGGAAAAGGCAAAAGCAAAGGCAAAGGTGATGGCAGAGTTTTTACAGCCCCACAGGGATAAACTGCAGGGCCCAAGGGAATCCCCGGGATAGAAGGGACGGGATTGGCCGCAAGGACATGGCAGAGGCATTCCCACCTTAGCAGGGGAGAGCCAACTGGGCAAAACAGCAGTTGAGAAGGAATCTGCTATTGTACCGAGGGCTCAGCTGAGAAGTGTGTTTTTTAGTAGGTACAAGAACTTCTCTATCTGTGCCAAAGGGGGAACAATTGTTCAGATGTTCTTTTCATAATTGGGAAAGATGATTGGTGAGAGTGTATGTGTGTATGCAGGGACGCCCGAGAAAGTTTACTGAATGTATGAGATGAATTTGAAAAGTATATGAGTTTCTGATTATTCCTAGTTGTCATTGTGGTTTGCTGGGAGGGAAATTGATGGCTGGAGTTGGGAATGGGAGTTGGTGTTGTGGGGATTAATGGGGAGGCTAACACTCTTGTGAATGCCAGAGTGAACCCAGAGGTGTGAGCAGTCTCAGGAGAATATGGAAAACTGGCTATGGAGCCTCTCCACATCACTCTGAGGTGACCTGGAGAACTGGTGTCTAAAAAGCAATACCCTCTTTCAAGGGAAGGATGGAAGGGGTTGCAGCCTGTTGCTGAGCTAAAGGTGGGTCTTTTAGAACCGTGTATGTTCCCCTATAACACTCCTATCCTGCCAGTTATAGTGCAGGACCTGAGAATAGCAGGTGAAACTATTAAACCCAGGCACTCCATGATCCTAGATCCTTGTACTGTCTTGAGTCGTGTTCCCTCCTCACACCGGTGCTATTCAGTACTTGATTTAAAGGATGCTTTCTGGGGATGCTCACTTACAGAGCATAGTAAACAATATTTTGCCTTTGAGTGGGAACAAGAGGGAGAAGAGGTTAATTTACTCCATCCCTAGGAATTAAGTTATTGTAGTGTATGAAGGACTTGCTCCTATCAGGAGAATGGAAGGAGATGGTAAGGGAAGCCACTGTGAAATTGTTCAGTTTTCTGGCTGGAGGGGAGACTTGGAGTGTCTGAAGGGAAGGCACAGGTGATGGAGAGAAAGGTTGAATGTTTGGGGTGCATTTTGACTCAAGGCTTGGGGTGTGTTGGCCCAGAGGGGGCCCAGGGAATCTTGGAGGTACCATTGCCCAGGACTGAAGGGGAGCTGTAACAATTTTTAGGATTAATAGGGTATTACAAGACCTGGATTAAGGACTTTTTATTATATGGCTTTTTAACCCAGGATAGTCCCAATGTTGTTATATAGACACCAGAAGGAAAGCAGAACTTAAGAAAATTAAGAGAAAGGTTGATTAATGCCCCAGCTTTAGCTCTCCCAGGCCCAGAAAAGGAATTGGAATTGTATGTGGACTGGTTGCAAAGACTGATTTCTCCTTTGTGAATCATTCATGAATGTGGAAACATCCTTTGGAAATACTGCTTTTCTGGTGATCCTGAAAGGAATGAGGGACTTTTCTTTACAAACAAACTGTAGGTCTGCTGATAAATAAAATTAGATACTGAGAGATGAAAGAAACAATGGCAAGAACCATAAATTCCATAAGGAATTCCACTGAGTGACACAAGGAAAAGACAAAGTGGGGGGTATACATTAGAAGGGGGTCTTAGGTATTAGACGTTTCAGGTAGTCTGTACCTCTCAAGTACCTCAGCCAATGGGGAAAGAGAGAGGGACATGTGGTTGGGAAATTAGGATAAAAAGGAGGCTGCGTCCACCAAAAATTTGACAGACCCCAGGGGAAATGCTCCATGGCCTCTCCCTTTATTCAAATAAAGTAATGGGACTCCTCTGTCTCCTTTTTGGACATAGACCTCTGGTGTTGGTGGATTAATTTTCTTGACAATCCCGTGCTCAAACATAGAAATGGTGAAGGAATTTACTGAACAGAGAAAATGCATAGGCTATTTCTACTAACTTTAGGTTATGCTGAAGGTACCCAGAATTATAATAAGCAATGTGGTCCTGATACCTTGAGTTGTAGCTTTCTATTTTATTCTTTTTTTTTTATTTTGTGGGTCTGAGTTTCATATAAGGGGATAGTAAGATGTGGGTTTTCAAATACAGGGATAGTAAGCTCTCTTCACAGAGTAGGTAGACACAACAATTCCTTCTCTAGCCAGGGACCCAAGGACAGCCGATCCGGATCTCAGGCCCAAGAGTATAAACAATGTGGACTGAAGAGAGAAAAAACAAGAAGGATGGGACTTCATGGGCTGGAGCTGTAATTGGACAATTAGCTCCAATATGCTAATGGACCAAAACTTATAAAAATCTGAGATCTTGTGACCAAGCCCTCTTTTGCTTCCATCTTGGAGCCATCCGGGCAGAGCCAAAGCCATGGCTCTGGTACTGCCAGGGTGTGGCCTTTGAAGGCCCTTCAATAAATATCCTTTTACTCTCCTTAACTGTCTAGTCTCTGTTCCAGCTAAGGCAGCAGTTCTGTTATAGATGAAAAATGTGATGGTTGGCTTTCACAGTTAAGAGATGGATATTATGTGTATGTTACAAAAAGTTTTGTAAATGTATAGTGATATTATTGTAATATGTCCTCCCATAGTCTTCTTTCCCCTCCCCCTTGCAATAGCCTTTGTAGTCAGGGCATTTGGAGAGGGCGGGCTTGTTACTAGTGTCTCCGACTCTCTGGGAGCCCCCAGGAACCCCGGCCAGCCCCAACTCAGCAGACAGCGGGGGGACACTCTCTCGTGCCCCGAGGGTACTGAAGGCAGCTAGGCTCTTCGCATTTGCAGCAGAAGAGACACTAGAGACATCGGTGGAGGATGAAAGGGCTGACTCTTAGCAGGGGTTAATCCAAGGTTTTATTCGGAGCTCCTGGGAGCTCCCCACCTCAGGGGGCCTCCTGCTTAGAGTGCCTGGGAGAGGTGCCAAGATTACATTTTAAAGGGAGGTGTGAACCAAAAAGTAGATAAATTTGCTGACCAATAAAGAACTTTCAGGGGTGAAAACTTAGGGAATGGACATTTGGGATAGCGTATGGGGTAGCACTTGGGGGGCTGACCCCTGGCCTCTGACTAATCACTCGACGACCTGGACCAAAAGTTCTAGATAGAAAGGATGGGATGCTGAGTGATTGACAGAGAGCCAGGGTGGGGATTTGGGGATCATCTCAACAAAGGAGAGGGATTACACAGGTAGAGGGAGGGGATACAATCAGGGGTAAACCATTTGGGAAAAATAAGGGGATACAAAACCAAAACCATTACACAGTATAAAAACACACTACAACAACTAGGAGACATAAGACGACAACACCTGACCTCCAATCAAGATGTAAGAAAGTAATCACCACCAATGTATGGAAGAGAAGAAATTAACTGTCAGTGCAATGGGTCCCCAGCCGGGTAATAAGTGACATAGATTCCATGCATTCACAGAAGGATGATAATTTCACTTTATTAAGAAACCCATGCTTTTTAGACCCTACTTCACTGCAGGTGGATTGATTGGTCTTTTAATTAAAACACCATCACCACTGGCTAATTAAGAAACCACTCTTTGGTAAACACATCTCCATAACACATTCCACATGTTCACAATACCAGGTGCAGCAAGTTAAGATAAGAATTGTTTCTCATTCTTTTCTCTGATCTTCTCACAGACTTTCCCAGAACGATGCCTGGGAAAGTTTTCTATTTCTCTCTGTGGCCAGAGAGCTGCTGCAACAGTTAACTGGCAAAACGTTGGGAGGAGCTAAGGGTATAAAAGGCAGAGCATCCATTTTGAAAATGAGCTCATGGCTGGTAGTCATGGAGACTCCTAGTGCTGTAATTTTACCGTATTTAGACCTTTGTTGTGTTGTGGTGCAGGATTCATTTGG